>NC_056735.1:11042156-11177156 GCF_019279795.1 Protopterus annectens
TAAAAGAACCATTTAGCAAAGGCGTGTAAACTGTAATAACATATTGTAACCAGCCAGATTTACATAAGACAAGCAGGTGGGTATAACATGTCACTGTATCCATCTGAAAGCACATCTAATGTTTAGAGAGTCTTTAAGGGCAGGGTAACATTCTGCCTTAAGGTGAAGCTGCCATTTAAGTTCTTTCACTTGCAGTAAGTTATCAGAATCCCCAAAAAAGTCGCAAAATTGTTCCAAAATAAAGAACTGAAATTTAGTGAAGTTTGTGCACTGTAAACTGTGTTTCTCCAACGTATTGCCAATATCAGCTGCTCGGATTGCAAAATTGTGCTCTTTTATTCTGTCTAACTTGCGGCACATCTTCCCTATGCAGCTGCAGGAAGAACAAATAGCAGCATAAACTACTAAAGACCTGTGGCAGTTATAGAATTTGGAAAAGTGTATCTTAGTATTGTCATGAGGGAACATATACTGATTATTGACAAGGATGTAGTCACAGCAAACACATCTGTTACAAGAAAACATGTCCGTAGTTTTATCAGAAGCAGTAGATTGTGTTAAGAGAAAGGGTGTATCATTGATTTCAAAAAATGATCTCAAAGTTTTTGTTTTCTTGAAAGTGAACATAGGTGAAGAACCAAGTACTGGATTTAGTTTGTGGTCACTTCGCACTAAATTCCAGTTGGAGCAAATAATGCTCCTAATGTTACCCATGTCTCTACTGATGGGCAAGGGGAAGCTTAATGCCCTGTCAGTATTTGCATTTGTAGTAATAGTTGGAGTAAATCCGTGCAGCAGGATGGGATGAAATTTAATGTTTCTAGCTGCATTAACCTCTAAGCGGATATTCCTGATTAAGTTTTCAGGGTATTTTCTCTGTAAAAAAAGTTTAGACAAAAAGTCACATTCAGAGAACACACTGTCCTCACTAGCCAATCGCAAAAGTCTAATGAACTGACCACGAACCACACTATGTTTCACGAAATGTGGGTGTTGACTAGTATATTCCAGGAAATTGTTGCGGTATGTGTCCTGCCTAAAAATATTAGATGACAGGCAACCAGTATTAGTGTCAATGGTAATCAATGTATCCAGAAAGGAAATAGAGGTGCCTGAACCAGATACTACAAATTCTAGGAATCTGATGGTGGCAGAAAGAGAATGCACAAAATTATTCAAATCCATTTCAGTGCCATCCCATACAAAAATTACGTCGTCCGTGTAATGACGATACAACTTAATACGTTGAAACCCTGGTAGATGAATCAATGTCTCCAGTTCCCATTCACTTAGCACTAAATTAGCAAATGCTGGTGCCATCTTCAAACCGATAGCCGCTCTCCTTATTTGTCTGTAAATCTGTCCATTAAAATGGAAAAAGTTATTAAGGAGGGCTCGATTGTTCTCATGGATAGGAGTAGATTGAGCTCCTTTGCAATGTCCTTAATATGTTGCTGTGCTCTGATGCTCATCTTGTTTATAGCCTCTCCCACATAATGTAAACTGAGGGACACAAACCATAAACCACTCCTTTAGTATGAACATTTTGAATTCCTATTGCCTTAAAAGACTCACCATTAGTAAAGTGATAACCCATGGTGTCTCTGTATTTGCATAAAGAGCAATATTTGCAAGATCTGAGGTCCTCTAAAGTAAAACTAGATTCTAAGTGGGTATCTGAATGAGCACGTCTAAACATAAAACTATGGGGTTTCTTGTAGGAAATCCTGAGGGAATTCTTAATAAGGCTGCCTAAAATATCATCACTGGTTACAATGTACCAGTGTTCTCTAATGATCCTTGATACCTCCTCAACAAAGGGGCACACTAGGACACAAATAGGTCATTCTCCATTTGAATCTTCATGTGGCATGCTCAGAGTCCTTATTTAAACATTTCTGGAAGTACAACTGTAAAATTTGCTCTCCCACAGTCTCTGTCAGTTAATCTTTCAATAATAACATATTATGCCTATGAAGTGTTGGTGTTTTAAAGATAAAATTCATAAAGAAGGTTCTTTTTGTGCATAAAGAAGGTCTGCAAAATACCAAATGTAGTCAGTAAACAACAATGCAACAGGTAAACTGTTGTGCAGCATATGGACAACAGCAGAGCAACCCATAGGCACTGCAGCATATATAATAGCATTTACAAGATGCAGAGACAGACCGGCTGAACACCAGAAGCATTAATGGAAACTGCATTTCACTGGTGAAATCAAAGGCTGCAAGCTGTCTGTAAACAAATGTCCCAGCCATCAGAAGTGTAGACACTTCTGGTGTTAATAACCACTAGTGAAAGCACATGGGCATAAAATGCAGGTACACCATGCACACTGGTGTGCAAATGTCACTCATCATAGGCATCAGTGTCAAGAATGGAGTCATTGATATGCCTGCAGAGTGTCAGCAATACATTACAATGCATGCACATAGACAGATCAGGCAATACCCAGTAACAGAATTACCACAGCTGGTAAAAATGTGCAGGTATAAAACAGCTGCACAGTTATTATTGAAAACAGGCATTCTCCATATGCCTCGTTTATCTTGCAGGCCAGGCCAATAAGGATCTTTAACTTTGCAGGGGAGTGAAATTAACTATGGACTACAAATCCTGGTAAAATGCAAATACTGACTGTTATTTTGCTGTGGATAATAAAGCTAATACAGTGCTTATATTTCTTGAATTGAGTCCCTCACCAATGCATGGCAGTTAGTAACTGTCTACACTGCACATCCTAACTATCTGGGAGTTGCAGATGTAAGGATACACCCACAGTGTTAGATTTGTGTGCATGAACCTTGCATAGTACCCAGACAGTGCAGACAAAGATCCTCACTGTTTCTCCATACATCTGCAGACACCCCTCAGCTGGTTACCCTGCAGCCACCTGCTAACAGTGTGGTAGTGATGAGAAGGTGCATGCATGGTGAGCACATGCCATGTGATGTATGCCACTGCATGAGTGTGCCCTGGCAGCTTTGCACTCATTCCTGGCATATATGTGTTTGCATACTGTGCTTAGTGCAATGCTGATGTATTCTGCCCATGTGCCCAGTAGTCTGCAGTAGGTGCTGGAGTACAGAAATATCTTAGAATGTGCTTGCATTGTGGCAGGTGCCTTATGTACCTGTAGTTTTGTAGACATTCCTCCTGTTTTTGCTGTGGCCAGTTGAACTCTGTTGTGTTGCCTAACCTTGCGCCCACAGTACATGAAATGAGTGCACATGCTGCCCTGCTGTATACCCCAGGACAGTAGGGTAGCATGCACAGCCCTGCTGTATACCCCAGGGCAGCAGGGCAGTATGTCTACTGTCATGCTGTACACCCCAGGGTAGCCAGGCAGCACATGTACTGCCCTTAGGTACACCCCAGAATGTCTATTTCATTGCCATGGTGCATATGGTACCATGCATGCAATGAATCCCTCCAGTCTACTCTTGATTGACATCTCTTTTATGATGCTGTGTCACCCAAGGCACTATGCAAGAAATCAGAACACACCCTGGTCTTGCTTTATATCTCTGATTACCTTGCTATTATTATAAATATTTATATGTATTATAATATTATAATATTTTTTTATTATGATGCTATGCTGTCTACGGCATTTTATAATAAATGGATCCACAGGCTGATGTTGCTGTGTATCTCCGGTTAATTTTCTATGATTATCTATTATATCTATTATAAATGTTTTATGTTTATTATAATATTATAATTGTTCCTTTATTATGCCATCCTGCCCATGACATTATATAATTAATGGCTGCACAGCCTAATGTTCCTGTGCATCACTGATTATTTCCTATAATTATTTTTGTAGTTTCATATTTATTACAATTACTCCTTTATTATAATGCTATTGTGCAGATGGCATTATGTAATTAATAGATGCACATCCTGCTTTTGTTATGCAATCCTCAGGCTCATATATTTTGATACCCTTCATTGACTACTTGTGCTATGTGTGTAGATTCTTTTCTCCCGCCACATTCTACCTTAATATCCTTCACCACTTTTGTTGCTTAAAGTGCCAGGCATATAAATAATGCAGTGTGTTTTTTAGTGTGCTGTTCTGTACTGTCTTTAGGACAACACTGAATGAGATGCATAAGATGAGTGATTCTGTTTTCAAGTCATGTTTCTATGACTCCTGGGTCTGAGACAGCCTTTGTGTCCTTTGGTCTATAGTGCGAAGGTTTGTATGAACCCAGCTGCCAATAACTGCTTTTCATTTTCCATCTGAACATAGCAGGAGCAAAACCCTCATCTTGTTCTGTAACCAACAAGTGCCAGTATTTTTACAGACACAGAAAAAGATCTGACATCTCTTGCATAACAAACATACTTAAAGTCATGATATTTGAAATGCCATCTGTAAACTAGTGGTCAGTTTGGTCTTGGATTTCTGAATATACAAGCTATACCACCATCTATAATTGCAATCTTATTCAAGAATGTCATAATTTAATTTGCACGTAGATTGTCAAAATGACCCACAAAAGTTTGTGTTAAACATTTCTTTAAATAACCACTAGAAGAATGAAATAAAATATGCTACTTGTTACATACAAACATAAGGAAGCATGTTTACATTGACCTAAAAACGATATGCTAGCCCCACCAACTCTACTCTTACTTCTTCCATCTCCAGCCAAAGCAAGAAGGGGACATCCTATTTCCTTCTACATCACTACCTTCTTCAGATCAGTGACGTGACCTGAGCTCGTATTTTTAAAGAATGGTCATTCAACACTCAGCAGAGAGTGAAGGTCAACATGCCACATACAACAAATGACAAAAGTCAGATATACTAGTTTTACTTAACCACATAATCCAAAGTAAATCATTCAAAACTAGAACTAAAGACACGAGGGCTGCTAGACATCACCTCTGCACTTTAAACTGTCACCTTTCACAGTTGTATATTCATAGTGTAAGAGACAAAGAGTAAGACTCCTTATATCATTATAAACTGTCCACTAGGCTGAATATAAACTATGAATGTTTCTTTAATCAGCAGTATAGGGTGCAGATCCAAGACCATCAAAGAGTAGCAAATGTGTAGTAATAGCACCTTTTATGCATTTTATTTGCTCTAGTCAAGCAGAAAAGCTGCAAGAAGCAAAGTGGGGGGAGCTTAGGTTGGGCAACTTTTGAAATGGAGAAATTAGGATTCCAGTTCAGGCTGATTCAATACAATTATCTAACAATCAAACACAACCTTTTTGAGCTTTATATTATTGGGCATATGCATTGATAATTGTACTTTATAATTATTTAAAAAGTTCCATCTGCTTGGTATTTGCAGTTCCATAAACCAAGCAACTAACCCTTCTCTAGACTCTGATCTGTACAGTATTTTTATGGCTGCTTAGAGTCATTACGCATCACACAAATATGGTGTTCTTCTATGTACCATTAAATCATGTGTATGTACCTTCATTCCCCACTCTCTACCTCATTAAAACAAGGATGACTACATACATTAGGGAATAGGTTATAGAAGGCAGAAAATAAAGAACAACAAATATTTACTTTAATGTCCCGTACTTTGCTGAACTGTGGGGAGAACACTAGTCTTCCACATGTGTCCACAGGTGTGTAGTAAACCTCTCTCCTACCCTTAAGAGAAGCCTGTATGTGTAGTTATCTGTCCTAGACCCTTCAGGTAATAAGGGAACTAGGGTCTATATCACATTGTCGAACTCTTAAAAGTTTGAACACCATATGATTGAACTTTTAAAAGTTTGTACATTTCAATGGAGATCTCTGTACAGTGCAGAATGGGAAGATTTCCCTTTTCTGCACTGTAGTGCGATCTCGGAGTTGGTATATTTAAAGAGCGGGGGTGTGAGGGGTGCAGGGGGGCTTGCACCCCTGGTTAAACCTTTCAGGTAGGTTTTTTCTTTGGTTTATTTTTTACTAAATTTTCAAACTTTTAAAAGTTCGATCATATGGTGTCGACCATATGACGTTCGAACTTTTAAAAGTTCGATTATGTAATATAGACGCGGGAACTCAAACAGTAGACCCATTATAAGGCAGCCCACTCATAAGTGCGCTTTTACATTGCTGGAAGAATGCCAAGTAGAAAAAAAACACACTTTCTACAAGGGTGAAGCAGGATAACATCATGGAGGACTGTATTATAAACATACTGCACCCTTTGAAATGTT
The DNA here is from genome assembly GCF_019279795.1 of Protopterus annectens. NCBI lineage: Eukaryota > Metazoa > Chordata > Ceratodontiformes > Protopteridae > Protopterus > Protopterus annectens. Next base: position 11,048,342 of record NC_056735.1, read on the forward strand.
CTGCTTGCTGCATTTTCTAATATTTTTCTCCATTTATATGTAAAGGAGAATAAATATAATTTCCAGTTTTCCACACTAACCTAGTAATAATGTAACAAAAGTGTCTCTTAGACCATGATAATAATATTAATTAATCCATTTTACATATAGGGTTACTTTAGAATATTGAGTCATGCATGATGATCTGTATGCTTACAGAAGTCCAGCTGAATAGTGGTCAACAAAAAGCTAGCTCAAGAACACCTGGCCAATCACATACCAGAGGTACAGGTGAAACATTCCACCGTAACTTCACAGATACAAAGATAAGGGTCATCCAGAACAGGTCAGATCAAATCTTCCTCTTGGTTCTTTACTCTTCAAAATACTCAAAACTTGCCTCCCCTTCCCTTCTCTGTTCCAAATCTTTACTGTCTCTTAAACCTATATTCTAAGAAGCCAAGCTAGATCTGCTCCCTCCCTACAAACCCCTTTTCTCAGACTGCACCCTACTAGCCATTGCACCCCTGTACTGGCCTCAAAACAATGGTAGTCACTTCCTCCTGATTTAACAATCATACAAAGTCCTCCTTGTTCAGGCCACAGTTCAAACAATATGTAAAAATAGTTTTAATGCAATTTTCCATCTAAAGTATCACATGAACTGATAGCTCCTACTGGTAATACCTTTACCTGCCATACATCTGACCCACCTGATTAACTCACTCATCCTAAACTGTGATTCAGCTTACCCCACCATTATTGTTCTAAACCCACTACACACATAATCTAACCCCTCTTTCATCTTACTGGTCTCTCTCTTAACTTTCCTAACCTAGCAACTACTATCCACTTCTCTACCAGTTCAACTTCTCCTACTTTAATTTATTGTCCCTTTTCTATTCCAGTTGTGTAACTGTAAATATATTTTGTTTGTTAGATCTTTTATGTTTATATTGTTTGTCAGCTTATCTGTGCTTACTCATAGATGTAAACCATTGTTGTTTGTATACTATACATTGTTTTACTACATTATGCTGTAACCCAGTCTGAGCCTGTAACTGGATATTGTTTGATCAGTGTTTTACCCCAGTAAACAAATTTAAATAAATAAATAAATAAATGTCTTAAACAGCAAATCTGTGACAGGCAATGGAGGTCTTTGGGAGAGTTAGTACTGATATACATTTAGAAAGGTTACAAAACAATGAAGTGAAATTATGATTTATGTCGATCAATTATATCTAAATTTTCCTAGTGTGTCCGCATATGTCATTTGCCTGAGGAGTGGAGAAAAAGTGTTTTGGTACCGATTTTTAAGAATAAGGGTGATGTGCAGAGCTGCAGTAACTACAGAGGGATAAACTCGATCAGTCACAGCATGAAGTTATGAGAAAGAGTATTGGATGCTAGGTTAAGAAGGGAGGTGATGATTAGAGAGCAGCACTATGGTTTCATGCTGGGAAAGAGCACTACAGATGTGATATTTGCTCTGAGAGTGTTGATGGAAAAATATAGGGAAGGTCAGAAGGAGTTGCATTGTGTCTTTGTGGACTAGAAAGCATATGACATGGTGGCTAGCGAGGAGTTGTATTGTATGAGGAAGCCGGGAGTGGCAGAGAAGTATATATGAGTGGTACAGGATATGTATGAGGGTAGTGTGACAGAGGTGAGGTCTGCAGTGGGAGTGATGGGTGCTTTTAAGGTGGAGGTGGGATTACATCAAGGATCAGCTCTGAGCCCTTTCTTATTTGCAATGGTGATGGACAGGTTGACAGAAGAGATCAGACAGGAGTCCAGTGGGCTATGATGTTTGCAGATGACATTGTGATCTGTAGTGAGAGTAGGGACCAGGTTGAAGAGACCCTAGAGAGGTGGAGATATGCTCTAGAGAGGAGAGGAATGAAGGTCAGCAGGACTAAGACAGAATATATGTGTGTGAATGAGAGGGAGGATAGAGGAATGGTGAGGATGCAGGGAGTAGAGGTGGCGAAGGTGGATGAGTTTAAATACTTGGGATCAATAGTTCAGAGTAATGGCGAGTGTGGAAGAGAGGTGAAGAAGAGAGTACAGGCAGGGTGGAGTGGGTGGAGAAGAGTGTCAGGAGTGATTTTTGACAGATGAGTACCAGTAAGAGTGAAAGGAAAGGTCTACAAGAGGGTAATGAGACCAGCTATGTTATATGGGTTGGAGATGGTGACATTGACAAAAAGGCAGGAGTCAGAGCTGGACATGGCAGATTTAAAGATGTTAAGATTTGCACTAGGTGTGACGAGGATGGACAGGATTAGGAATCAGTATATTAGAGGGCCAGCTCAGGTTGGAAGGTTTGGAGACATAACCAGAGAGGTGAGATTGCATTGGTTTGGACATGTGCTAAGGAGGGATGCAGAGTATATTGGGAAAAAGATGCCAAGAATGGAGCTGCCAGGTAAGAGGAAAAGAGGAAGGCCTAAGATCAGGTTTATGGATGTGGTGAGAGAGGACATGCAGGTGGTTGGTGTGACAGAGCAATATGCAGAGGACAGGAAGAAATGGAAACAGATCATCCACTGTGGTGATCCCTAATGGGAACAGCTGAAGGAGAAGAAGAGGAGTTATTTATTAAGAAATAAACAGCAGCAGCTCTCACAGAAAAGTTTCATTTAGCGAAAGATACTAAAACTAAGGGTGGCTGGCTTGGGGTGGGAAGTGATAGGTTAACACCACTTGTTGGAAGAGGTGGTTAAGGGATATTGTGAGTTTTAAATGCAGGACTGCCTCACTTAAGTAGTTTGTGTAGTGATACTGGTGGAATTTGAAGCTATTTTGACAGTATAAAACAGAAGGAGAATATGTTTGCACATTCCTTTGTTATTATACGAGTATCACTAAAATGGAATTACATATTATTATTATTACAGTTTAGCTTATGTAGAAGTATGTATATAAAAAACACAAATTCTTGTTACAGATTTAAGACAGTACAATGAAATTGCACGTACAAACAGAAAGCATGAAGCATGTAGATCTATTTTATGCAATTAGACTGCACCTCTACTGCGGTGGTGGTGCTGTGGTAGAGTTGTCGCCTCACAGTAAGACATTGTCCTGTTCGATTCTCAGCTAGAGCATCTTCTGTGGAGACATGCATGAATGGGCGTACCTTCGTTGAAGGTTGTGCGTCAGGGCTGGCAACTCGGCACATAAAAATCTACTGCCAATCATTAGCGGACCGGAGTTCCGCTGTGGCGACCCCTAACCGGGAAAAGCCAAAAGACACAAACAAGACTGCACCTCTTCCTCACCCCAATGTGGCACTTTTCCTACTGTTAGGTAGAAGTATCTCATAGAAAATGGAAAATTCATTTTTACAGAAAAAAAAAATTTAAACCACCGACCAACAAAATCTCCCACAAAACTTAGTAAAACAAAAATAAAGACAGTTGCCGGGAACTAATGAAGTGTTTAATAAAGAATAAGTGCTTTCATATACTGCTATAATAGGAACTTCAGATTCAGAACTCCCGCTTCAAACACTTCCTTTAATAACAATAAACCACTGTCATCTAGTGGCAAAAAATTAAAAACATTCATTATGCACTAATGTTCCTGGTGCCTACAAGTGTGTTTATTTTTACAGAAAACAATTTTGTCCTTTTTTCCCAAATGTGAGTGACAGCTGGTATGCTTAAAACACAGTGTTATTGGGGGCCATATTCCCTTCATTAGTGAGTGTAGGGAACATTACCCTTTGCAAAAATGCCTTCAGTAATTTCAGTGAATATTTCTTTTAATTGCTTTTAAAATGTTTGCTACATATTTTTAAATAATACTATTTCTGACGTTTGCTAATCTGTGCTCTTGGAGGTGTATGCTATTTACAAAATGTTGCTTTACTGTGGCACTTTTGTTGCAAAGAGTTTTTACAACTCAGCACTCAATGGGTGTGCATGTAAAAGCAAAGCTTCCTCTTGACACTCTTCCCATCCTTCCTTAGTAAAAGTATATAACAATCAGTAAGGTTTCATTTCAGCTCTTTTAACATAGACTTTTTGCAAGTACTTTTTTGTTTTACAGGTTCTTTCTATGTTTAAATTTACACTGAGAAGCTGTATGTTTTGTACCCAAACATAGTCAACTAGCTCTAGCTTTGCTGCTGTTTACACTTTTGTATTTCACTTTTTTAATATGGTTATATTCTACTGCCCACCCATTGTCTAGACAGTGTCCAGAACATGAAAAATTCTTGTGATTTGCAGATGATGTCCTTTTAGCCTGGTTTTACTGATGTCAAGCCTGTACGTGAATAGTTTGCTCCTAGTGAAGAGTCTGTGATGGACCACCTCAAATCAGAGATGATGGTTTTCTCCAGAAAACATTGAACTACTCTCTGCAGGTGAAAGTGGAGAAACTATTTTGGGTGGAGAGGTTTATCTTGCTGTCTTATCCATGAGTGAGGGTACGGGAAATTAAGATATTAATAAACATATGGATGCGTTAGCAACAGTGTTGTAGACATTGTACTGGACTGAGTTCATAGGTAAATACTAGGTTAACTGCCTTGAAGGGCCATTTTATGCATAGCGAATAGCCAGAGGTCAGAATCAACTCCTGTACCTTACATCTATGAGGTAAAGACTTTAATCATTATGCCAATGATGAAAGTCTGACTTTACCAGTCAGTCTATGCCCCCATCTCCACCAATGGTTATGAGTTCGATAGTACCTGATAGGTTTAAATCATGGATACAAGAATCACAAATGAGGTTCTTGTACGAGGTAGCTGCATTTACTTTCCAGGGCAGAAAGTGGACTTCATCAATCTGGGAGGATCTTGGAGAACAGCCAGTGAGAGGTGACCTCAGTAGCATTTAAGAATGCCCTGTGGACACTTTGCACAGGGAGGGTGTGTGTCTACCATGCACTGCCCATCAAGAGGAAGACTTGAGATGGACTAAGGCTACATTAGGGGACTATATCTCTCAGCTTGCCAGGAGATCCCATAAAATCAGCTGAAGACTGGGTCTGGGACCAGTAAAGTCTGATCTATCTTGTTCAGCTTGTTCTCACTACAAGCAATATGATGACAAGTGCTTAGAAATAAATTGATGTGTTTGTCCCTTATTTCACATACAATCCTGTCTTTCTGCATTTTCTGTGATTTTTCTGCATAAGTACAATCTTGGACTAATTTCCCAAATCAGGTACACAATTTGAAATGCACTGTACAAGAACTGGATGCATTACATGCTCACAGCATACTTCATGAGTTATACTCATTGCAAAACATACCTATGAAAACTTTTGCTGGCAGCTGTAACAAAGTATTTTTATCGGGGGGATACGCCCTCCTGATAACCCCACCATGTGGGGGGCTTTGCTCACACTCTCTTAGTTACATTTGCTAACTTCATGGTTACACAATAACAGGGAAAAGTGAAGCATCAACTGTAGAAAATGTATTAGCAACTGGATTCTCATAGTACATCCAATAAATGTAAAAATATTCTGGGAACTGGATTCTCATAGTACATCCAATAAATGTAAAAATATTCTGGGAACTGGATTCTCATAGTACATCCAATAAATGTAAAAATATTCTGGGACTTGAGAAGTTAGGCTGTTGAGGTCAGGGTCATTGCATTTAACCAATTCTCAGTATCAGATGCACATTTGCAAGTACGGGATTGAAATTTATAACTAGTTTCACAAATGTTGGGAATGGGTAGCAGTGCAGAGGATTTAGGCTCTGACCTGTTAATGAACTGCTTCCTGTAGCCAAGGGTACAAGGTTTGATTCCTTACGTCTTCATTTCCCTGCTATATGGTTCTCAGCAAGTCAGCTAACCAGATAGTGTTCCCAGGATGCCCTGAAAAAGGACATTTGTAACCTTTGGATGGATTTAGATAACTGATAAAAACAGTATTGAGTGCAATGCTGGCTAAATTTGGAGGCTCTACATTAAATTTTATGTTTTAGTTAAAGAAGTAGGTTTGTTTTTTCTGACTTTATCTGTTGCACAGCGAATCTTCTGAGTCTTTCTGAGGTTTACATACTGGTTCAGTCTCTGTGATTTTTTTCTCTGATTTGATTGACATGACTCCTAATAGATGAACTGTGACCAGTGACCAAAGTACAGGACACAGGAAGTGAACAATTCTCAAGGGTCTGGAAGTCCATTAAGGGCAATAAGTTCCTCATATAGATCTCATCTTTAGGTGTAAACATCTCAGTTGTATATGTTTATCAAGATACGTTTCTGAGCCTAGTGTGTTCTTATATTTTTAATGTCACTTTTGGTGAAAGAAGACACATGCAGATCATTCTGAAAGTAGAATTGCTGACAGACACAAACCCATCATCATTTGGGGATTAATTCTGCAACTGTCCAAGAACAATGGCAGCCTTTTTTGCAGTTTCACCTTTAACTTTATTCACACCTTCTTTCAACGTCTGTACAGTTTCTCTCTGTGAGGTCATTAGATGGAGCACAACAAGACACAAAACGTATAGGTTAACAGATTCGTATGTTTTTACTAAGTTTGCAACCAAGGAGATCATCGAGAATCTCCGCCACAACACCTCGTGTCAATAGAAGACTATCTGTATCCCCCATTAACTGATATCCCCCATTAACTTGCGTCCTGCTGCCCAAGATTAAATGAGTTCAGTAGATTTTTCTCACATATCCCAGGTGAAATTTTGCAATCACCCATCCAGTCATCCAGGCTGGTGTTAAAGGTTGCTAGGAAAGTACTTTTTATATGTCAGTGTATCCTATTCCACAAACAGGGAATATGCTAGCTATGTACCTGCCATGCCATTTGATGATATTGATGTGGTAGTATAGGTTTAGGTCTCTACAGTGGGTGTTTGCCATGCTGCTGGTTCTAACCACCGCCACACTGAGAAGATAATCAAAGGCGAGTCTTTTGTCAACAAAGATACCCAACTCTCTGATGACTGTGTCAGATTTGAGTGGAACATTATCTATATGGTAAGCAGAAGTAATGTTAACTTTACCAAAAGAAACTATATTGCATTTCTTGGCATGGGGGGTAAGCCCAAAATTAACATACCAAGTATTTGTTTGGTCTAACCTTTGCTGTATAGTTGAGTATCAGAAAGGGATTTGATAACTACCCCCAACTTGCAATCATCTATAAACTTGGTTAGCTGTAATCCATTGATATCAACTTCCATGTTATGGTTGTATGTCTGAAAGAGGAGAGAACAAGGGGCAGAACCCTGTGAGACACCGCTGGTGATGCTTTTTTGTGTAGATCAGGCATGATCTACTTTTTACAAAACCAAACTGGCTTGGATGCACTAATATAAGGGCACCTATATCAGTGGTCATTAGTTCAGTTATAATATGTGTGACAACCCACCACTGGACCCTGTAATCAAGGATCCTCAGTCCTCATCAATGGCAACAGTGGGGGATGTACATTGGGAGGATGACAAGTACACACAGCATTTCCAGATGCAGCTCTCTGCCTCAAGTGCAATTTCCCTTAAGAGCACACAGAAACCACAGTCAGTCTGGGGCTAGTTTTTCCCTCTTTCTCCAGATCCCCAAAAACACTCCCCACTGGCCCAACTATAGAGTTGAGTCTTTAGCCAGGGTTCCAAGCCAAGTCCTCCAACACTCTCTCTTTAGCCAACCAGTGCTTTGTGTTCCTGCCCAAGTAGCTGACACACACACTTTTTCAGATTTCTTGTACACACACACATACACACACACACACACACACACACACACACACACACCTGGGAAAGGCTGGCACACGTGTACTACCTATGCCCTCTTCTGCCCAGACTATAAGGTAGTTATTACTGCCACCAGAACCCCTTATCAACTACTTTAAGGCCTTTAACAAAGAGTGCCCAATCTTACTGTGTAATGTTACTATCAATACAAATGATAGTTTGACCAAGAGTAAGCTATTAGGAGTGGCCCACAGTGTCACCAAATAAATATGCACATACTCTCAGAACTTAAACATCTCTAGACAGATCAGCCAGAATGAAAGGTTTAAATATATTTAATAATAAATAATACAAGAACAAGAAAATACTCAGTATATAATTACAGTGACATCAGAGTTCAAAATCACAGGAAATATTTAATTTCCAGGACAGTCTCCAATAAATAAAGAAAAATATCTAATCTAAGCTTTGCTATATTCCTGACTATATCCAAGAGAATTATTATACCCTAGTTAACTTACTTCAGAGCAAAGCAAATGTGTGGTGAATAGTTCTGGATGTTGTCAGGTCCAAGACAGAATACAGAATGCTGTCTCTCTCTCTGTCTCTGTCTCTCTCTCTCTCTCTCTCTCAGAGACCACTCAAATTAATATCTCAAATATTACTGCTAGGATAGCTTGCAGAATGACATAATTTGTTGTCATCTGACTCTATCCCAGGTGAGAACCCCCACTGCTGGAATCTGGCAGTATTTAGCATATACCTGTGAAAATACATAGACAAGAGCTTTTCCTCAGATCTTTGGCAAATGGTGAAAGTCATAAAACAATAAAATACTTCCAAGACAATACAGAAAGCTCCTTAGTTTTAGACATTGTATCTCCTTGCTGCACTGAAACTGAAAGACAACATCTTTTTTTATGGGCTAGCCTTAAAGTAATTTAATTTTAGCTATTTTTCTGAAGTTTTGCAAGGTAACCTCCCGTATTCCAGTTTTCCATGTTAAAATATATACATTTCAGCAGTTACAATAGTGTTTATACATTTCTGTTCTATTCCAGTAGGGTACACTGTGGATACATTTCAAACAGCACTTTGTAAAATACTTCTTCAGCACACATGTCGGTACAACCCATCTTATATAACATACAGCTCTAATACATTTGTAACACAAACATCTTATATGAATCATGTTGATATTCACAAATGGCACATACTTATTTACAAAATTCCAGTTAGATGGGCTGGCAGTATTGCCTTTCATCACACGTCTTCCCCCCCTCGAAGCCTCAAGCTAGTTTTCAAGTGACCATTGAGAAACGTTGCTTGAAAAAGATGAACCTATTTGGGAATACCTTACCCCATTCCCTGTCTTGAGATCCCAGCTGCCTTGGCATTGCTGACCCCCAATACAGTGCTGCACTGTCCTATCATATGCTTGCAACCCTAGGTTCCACCAGAGTAATTTGGGACTTTGCTGGCTGGCTCTCTGTAGCCATAGACCCCCCTCAGACTCTTCCTCCCTTCTACTGCAAATACTTAGCACAAGGGCCTCCCTATTACGGTAAGGTTTCATCATGTTAACATGGCACAATTTGTGCTCCTGTCTAGCAGTTCTACCATGTAGTTAACATTATGGACCTTCCTTACCACTTTGAAGGGTCCCTCCCAAGCTGCTTGCAGCTTGTTGTGTCTGATAGGAATGAGAACCATAACCTGCCGCCCCACAACATACTCTCTAGCTCGAGCATTCCTGTTATACTGGACCCTTTTCTGCTGCTCGGCTTCTGCCAGGTTCTTCTGGGCCAAGCCCATGATTTTCCTGAGCCTTGTCCAGAGGTTTAGGATATATGTTGTAACAGACTCCTTGTGGGATTCACACTCCCGCTCACATGCATCACAAATCAAATCTAGAGGTCCCCTCATGCTATGCCCATACAGCAACTCAAAAGGTGAAAACCTGTGGATTCCTGGGGCACCTCTCTGTAAGCAAACCACAGATGGGGCAAATATTTGTCCCATTCCCTCTTAAACTGGTCTGGAAATGCCCATAGCATGGTCTTTAGTTTAGAGTTTAACGTCTCTACAAGACCATTAGTCTGGGAATGGTAGGGGCTAGTCTTAAGGTGCTTCACCCCACAGTGCTTCCACAGACAAGCCAGCAGGTCTGACATGAAATTGGCACCTCTGTCAGTTAGTATTTCTTTTAGGAAACCTGCCCTGCTGAAAATCTCTAACAAAGCATTTGCCACCTTTTCTGTCTCAATGGAGAACAGAGCCACTGCCTAAGGGTATCTGGTAGCATAATCTACTACCACTAGGATATACTTCTTCCCTGTGGAACTTGGGGTATTAAGAGGCCCCACAATATCCATAGCTACCCTCTGAAATAGCTCCTCAATCACAGGCAAAGGCATCAAAGGAGCTTTCACTTTGTCTTCTGCATTGCCTACCTTTTGGCACTGCTCACAGGTCCTGTAGTACCCTGTTACATCCCTGGAAATCCTAGGCCAATAAAAGGTCTGCATAATATGTCTCTTTGTATACTTTATGCACATATGACCTGCAAAGGGAATGTCATGGGCTGTGGCTAGAAGTGCCAGATGGTAGGCTGTGGGCACTACCAACTGTTGTATTCTCTCATCCTCTAGCCCTCCCTCAGGGGTCCACTCTCTAAATAGTAATCCTTTGTCCCAGTGTACAGATTACCCCTTTCCTTGAGAATCAGGCGCTTCTCTGGCTACCTCCCTCAAGTCCTGTAATGTAGGGTCTGAGAGCTGAGCCTGTCTCAACTCTCTCTCTCTTTGTACCCCTTCCCAGCTCCCCTTCCACAGGAAGTCTGGTATTCTTTGACAGCGGCGCCTCACTGTTAGCCTGGGTACTATTACTCACTTCTGCCCTTGCAGTCACTCTGTTCAAGGGAAAATCAATACCCACCAGCAGTTGTGACTTACCTTCAGTCTCACTGTTACAGGGTAGCTCCCTCTCTGAAGTAACCACCACATCAGTCCTGGCTTCAAGTCTGCGGTCTGTCTGGGTCTCCTCCAGGCTACCTGACCACCATGCTTGTCTCCCAAGTCTGACTGCATGTAACTGCATGCACACAAGGTACTGCATTATCAAAATCATTCCCTATGAGAACATCTGCAGGGATATTCTCAAACACACCTACTTGCTTGCTTCCTTTTCCACCCTCCCAGTCAAGGTGAACTCTGGCCAAAGGTATTTGGAAAGGGGTCCCTCCTAAAGCTCTGACTGGAGTAGACTGCCCAAGCAAGTAGTGCTCCTCTTTAACCATTGTAGGCTTCACAATGGTTAGATCAGTGGCTGTGTATCTCTTAGCAGTGGTCTGTTTTCCATCTACTAAGATAAAATATGACCTCTTGTGGTAGTTTGGTACGCTTGTTGTCTCCAGACAACTTACTGCTGGCATTCTGTCATTCCCACTTACTGGCTGTCACACCTTTTGTTCCTCACCTTGCCTCCATGGACATCTATATGCTACATGGCCCCACTGGTTGCATTTAAAACATTCAACCCTTCAGCCTGACTGTGTACCTGAACTAGTGGTTTCCCCTGCTACTGCCAGACTCTGTTGGGGAAGTTTAGGCTGCCCACCATGGGCAGCACTGGGTATCCCTTTCCTGTGCAGTGATGTCCTGCTTGCTAGGTATAGGTCTCCCTTTTTCCCTAACTCATCTGTGGTATTGCATTGCCTATCTGCCAACCAGATTCTCATGTCCTCAGGCAAAGTGCTAAGGGCTTGTTCTTTCACCAAAAGTCTGCCAGCCCTTCAAAAGTGATGACCTAACACCCATTCATCCATCTATAAAAATAAGTGCTTAACTCAGTAATATATTCACACACACTTTCATCTGCCTTGCGTCTATGCTCACAAAACGTTTTTCTATAAGCTTCAGGTGTTAACTTAAAACACTCTAATAAACAATTTTTAACAGTATTATAATTTAAGCAATCACTATCAGACAATTTAAAAATAGCAGTTACAGTTTTACCATGGAGTATGGGGGCTCATGAACTATACCCAGAACCCTTGATCAACATTATACTGTTTACATACCCTTTGAAACATATTAATAAAATTATCAAAATAATTATCCCCCTCTGTAAATTGTGGAAGAAATTTACTGACCTTTGTTGCTTCTGGGGTTTGGTTACTTCCTTTCCCATTACCTCGATGACCCTGGTGAAGAGTCAGCATGTCTTTTTCATGTTGCCTCTGCTTCTCATTTTCCTCAGCTTTCAGATGCCTCAGTCTCTCTGGTGATTCTAGTTCCAAACATTTGGCCTCCAGTTCAAGTCTCTGTAATGCCAGACAGATTTTTAAGTCCTATGACGCAAAGTTGAACTGCCCATTTTCTGAGAGTTGTACATCCTCAAGGCCAGTCTGGTTGTCCTCCTGGTTGCTGGTCTGTGATGCAGCTGTGGTTAAGGCTGCAATCATTTCATGCACCAGTCCTTTGCCTTGGCACATCTCAGCCAACTGGCTCCTTGTCAGCTTGCCATACTCCTCTGGTGACATCCTTGCCTGCTCTCCCAGACTAACTAAGCTAACAACAAAATAAATAAAACTATTGTGATATGGAACTTTGAATGTTCACTGTGTGGCTGTTTGAGAGTAAAAACACCTTCTTAGTGACCACTGTTTGCAGGCTACAGGAATTCAATATCCACACCACTGAATCCCAATATGTGGATATCCCACCACTGCCAACCAATAAATGTGATGCCCCACCACTGGACCAGTAATCAAGGAGCATCAATCCTCACCACAAGTACCAGTGGGGGATGTACATTGGGAGGATGAAAAGTACACACACAGTATTTCCAGATACAGCTCTCTACATCAAGTACAATTTCTCTCAACAGTCAACAGAGATCACAGTCAGTCTGGGGCTGGTTTCTCCCTCTTTCTACAGATCCCCATTAAGACTCCCCACTGGCACAGCTATAGAGTTGAGTCCTTCACCAGGGTTCCAAGCCACGTTCTCCAACACTCTCTCTGTCCAATCAGTGCTTCATGTCCCTGCCCAAGTAGCTGACACACACACTCTTGCAGATTTGTTTTACACACAAACACACACACACACACACACACACACACACACACACACACACACACACACACACACACACACACACACACACACACACACACACACCTGGGAAAGGCTGGCACAGGTTTACTAGCCATGGCCCCTTCTGCCCAGACTATAAGGTAGTTATCACTGCCACCAGAACCCCTTATCAGCTGCTTTAAGGCCCTTAACAAAGGGGGTCCAATCTTACTGTGTAATGTTACTATCAATACAAATGGTAGTTTGACCGAGAGCAAGGCTATTAGGAGTGACCCACAGCATCACCAAATAAATATGCACGTACTCTCAGAACTTAAATATCTCTAGACAGATCAGCCGCAATGAAAGGTTTAAATATATTTAATAATAAATAATAAAAGAACAAGAAAACAGTATATAATTACAGTGACATCAAAGTTCAAAATCACAGGAAATATTTAAAACAACATTGCAGCACAGTCTCCAATAAATAAAGAAAAATATCGCTTTGCTATATTCCTGACTATATCCAAGAGAATTATTATACCCTAGTTAACTTACTTCAGAGCAAGGCAGATGTATGGTGAATAGTTCTGGGTGCTGTCAGGTCCAAGACAGAATACAGAATGATGTCTCTCTCTCAGAGACCACTCAAATTAATATCTCAAATATTACTGCTGGAATAGCTTGCCGAATGGCATAATTTCTTGTCATCTGACTCTCTCCCAGGTGAGAACCCCCACTGCTGGAATCTGGCAGTATTTAGCATCTACCTGTGAAAATACATAAGCAAGTTTTTTTCCTCAGATCTTTGGCAAATGGTAGAAGTCATAAAACACTTCTAAGACAATACAGAAAGCTCCTTAGATTTAGATATTGTGTCTCCTTGCTGAAACTGAAAGCCATCTTTTTTATGGCCTAGCTATAAAGTAATTTAATTTCAGCTATTTTTCTGAAGTTTTGCAAGGTAACCTCCTGTATTCCAATTTCCCCTGTTCAAATATATACATTTAAACAGTTACAATAGTTTATGTACATTTCTGTTCTATTCCAGTAGTGTGCACTGTGGATACATTTCAAACAGCACTTTGTAAAATACCTCCTCAGCACAAAAAATCTTATATGACATATAGCTCTAAAACATTTGTAACACAAACATTTTATATGAATCATGTTGATATTCAGAAATGACATTTAAATATTTACAAAATTCCAGAGAGCTGGGCTGGCAGTATCTCCTTTCGTCACAACATGTTCCATGGTCTTGGGAATAAAATTAATGTCATTAATATAATTGTAATTCCCAGTGTTAGTATGCAAAGGCACTGTAACAGTTGTTCTCCAAATATCAGGGATAGCATAACAAATTCAATTTCCTTTATAACATTTGCAAATTATACAATACTTAAATAAGATTCATTATCCAAAAGTATAACTTATGGACTATCATATACAGTAAAAATAATTTATGGCATAAAAATCCACCTACTCTGAATAAACACTTACCAAAACCAGAAACAATGAAAGGACAGCACGGTCCATGTAGAGTCCAGATGCTAACTTTTCACAGTATTCTTATAGGTGCAAAGATGTGTTGAATGGTGACTGCATGTTTGGTTTACAATCGCTGTAAAGTTTTTTTAGTTTAGTTTCTTTGTCATATCTTGAACCATATCCAGCTACCATACCTATGATTTGTTAACTATAATCACCATACATTTTTTACTTCCCTTACAACATCACAGACTGTATAGGTCACCATACTTATGATCTTGCAAAGTTGTTTTTATCGGAATGTGCCAGCATGAATTTGTAATATTTGCAGTGTTACAATCTTGTGAAGAGACTATGATTATACATCCCCATTACAAATAACCGTACAGGATGCTTAAGGCTAGACTTCTAGAACATGATGGCATAAACTGTGTCTCATTCATCACAGGTCCACATACTGATACATATTCATAAACTTGCAACATTGCTATGACTTTGGCAATCTAGTGTTTCATTGGTTCAGGATATACTTTTGCACTGTCCATGCCCTCCATCATCATCAGCTGATCACTGGTATGCAGGTTTGTAGGGTCTTGTGGAGTAGATAACCTACATAGTGCATGACACTTGTCTTATCTATTGACACTTTTATTCATATGGTCTCAATAGCCCTGCCAAAGGTTTAACAAAAGCACCAGGTTTGTTAAGAAACTAGTATAATACATAAACCCATATAGTTTTTAAGTCATTAACATATAGAAGGTGCATCCACAGTGGTTTTTACTTTCGTCTCTACAGTACATTAACTATTAACTCGTGCTACATGTTCGAAGTATCATACTTAAAAAATTAACAGAAAAGGAAAACATTGACCCTTGTCTGAGGATTAAACCCAGGGACTCCTGTTCCCTACACTGCATGCAGTTGTCATTGTCACTGAACTAACAAGGAGTTTCAGGACAGTTAGGCTTATGGTTCTCCCCAAGAGCTGTTTCTCCTTTCAGGTAGGAAACCACCATGATGGTGATTTTTGAACACACAAACATCGGCACATCTATTTTGTTTAAGATACAACCCTGTATTCTCCACAATTCCCAGCACTTCTTCTAAGTGCTGTAAGAGTTCATGTGGTGTGGTCCCACTAACTAGGATCTTCTCTAAATGTAGCACAATATTTAGCACTCCTTGTAACAAAATTACTGTACTCTGCTAAAATATAGCAGTACATATGATGGTCCAGTAATTCAATGAATATACATAAGCATTGCTTTGACAATACAGAAAGCTCCTTAGATTTAGATATTGTGTCTCCTTGCTGAAACTGAAAGACATCTTTTTTATGGCCTAGCTATAAAGTAATTTAATTTCAGCTATTTTTCTGAAGTTTTGCAAGGTAACCTCCTGTATTCCAATTTCCCCTGTTAAAATATATACATTTAAACAGTTACAATAGTTTATGTACATTTCTGTTCTATTCCAGTAGTGTGCACTGTGGATACATTTCAAACAGCATTTTGTAAAATACCTCTTCAGCACAAAAAATCTTATATGACATATAGCTCTAAAACATTTGTAACACAAACATTTTATATGAATCATGTTGATATTCAGAAATGACATTTAATTATTTACAAAATTCCAGAGAGCTGGGCTGGCAGTATCTCCTTTCATCACAACATGTTCCATGGTCTTGGAAATAAAACTAATGTCATTAATATAATTGTAATTCTCAGTGTTAGTATGCAAAGGCACTGTAACAGTTGTTCTCCAAATATGAGGGATAGCATAACAAATTAAATTTCCCTTTATAACATTTTCAAATTTCACAATACTTAAATAAGATTCATTGTCCAAAAGTATAACTTATGGACTATCATATACAGTAAAAATAATTTATGGCATAAAAATCCACCTACTCTGAATAAACACTTACCAAAACCAGAAACAATGAAAGGACAGCATGGTCCATGTAGAGTCCAGATGCTAGCTTTTCACAGTATTCTTATAGGTGCAAAGATGTGTTGAATGGTGACTGCATGTTTGGTTTACAATCGCTGTAAAGTTTTTTTAGTTTAGTGTCTTTGTCATATCTTGAACCATATCCAGCTACCATACCTATGATTTGTTAACTATAATCACCATACATTTTTTACTTCCCTTACAACATCACAGACTGTATAGGTCACCATACTTATGATCTTGCAAAGTTGTTTTTATCGGAATGTGCCAGCATGAATTTGTAATATTTGCAGTGTTACAATCTTGTGAAGAGACTATGATTATAGATCCCCATCACAAATAACCGTACAAGATGCTTAAGGCTAGACTTCTAGAACATGATGGCATAAACTGTGTCTCATTCATCACAGGCCAACATACTGATACATATTCATAAACTTGCAACATTGCTATGACTTTGGCAATCTAGTGTTTCATTGGTTCAGGATATACTTTTGCACTGTCCATGCCCTCCATCATCATCAGCTGATCACTGGTATGCAGGTTTGTAGGGTCTTGTGGAGTAGATAACCTACATAGTGCATGACACTTGTCTTATCTATTGACACCTTTATTCATATGGTCTCAATAGCCCTGCCAAAGGTTTAACAAAAGCACCAGGTTTGTTAAGAAACTAGTATAATACATAAACCCAAATAGTTTTTAAGTCATTAACATATAGAAGGTGCATCCACAGTGGTTTTTACTTTC
Source organism: Protopterus annectens (assembly GCF_019279795.1). Taxonomy (NCBI): domain Eukaryota; kingdom Metazoa; phylum Chordata; order Ceratodontiformes; family Protopteridae; genus Protopterus; species Protopterus annectens. The sequence goes on from NC_056735.1 coordinate 11,065,298, forward strand.
GTCTCTACAGTACATTAACTATTAACTCGTACTACATGTTCGAAGTATCATACTTAAAAAATCAACAGGAAAGGAAAACATTGACCCTTGTCTGGGGATTAAACCCAGGGACTCCTGTTCCCTACACTGCATGCAGTTGTCATTGTCACTGAACTAACAAGGAGTTTCAGGACAGTTAGGCTTCTGGTTCTCCCCAAGAGCTGTTTCTCCTTTCAGGTAGGAAACCACCATGATGGTGATTTTTGAACACACAAACATCGGCACATCTATTTTGTTTAAGATACAACCCTGTATTCTCCACAATTCCCAGCACTTCTTCTAAGTGCTGTAAGAGTTCATGTGGTGTGGTCCCACTAACTAGGATCTTCTCTAAATGTAGCACAATATTTAGCACTCCTTGTAACAAAATTACTGTACTCTGCTAAAATATAGCAGTACATATGATGGTCCAGTAGGTCAATGGATATACATAAGCATTGCTTTATGACTAATTATGACCATATTGTCTGTTGTTAAGCATGATTTTTGCCTAGAATGAGAACTGTTGAAGCAAAAACTTGTTTCACTAGAGGTATGATACAGTTTTGAAGATGCTTTGTGATTAATGTTTGTTTTATAATCTTCTTGCGACCTAATAAGTCTATCCAGTTTCTATATGGGTACAACGGGAATATTCCATTCTGGATATTTTATAGAAGCTGTGATATTTTCTTTCAAATGTTTCTTTATATTTTCTTCTACCTTAGTATGCACAGCATAAGGAACATGGTGCCTACTGTAACATGGTTTGCAGCTGTGGTTTCTTTTAACATTGCCACTTTTTACTAAACATAACTTTGTATTTAGTAAGCACTTTTTTTCTAAAGCCACTGTTTCAGAATTCATGTGCTTCAGTTCTCCGATTTAGCTCAGTCTTTCACATAGGTTCATAGCTGATTACTAGGCTAATGACCGCAGGGAGCCTTTTAAGCCTAGCCATGTTCCCCAAATGTATCTGACAGGTTTTGATACCCTAGGATTATTTTAAAGGGTATATTTAGGTTTGATATGGGTGGTGAAGCATTTAGAGGCTGCTTCTGTCTACTAGGGGTAAATTTCATATTTCCCAGCCACTGGTCCAAGTTAAGCTTGAAATGGGTTAATGAAAAACTCTGCTTCACTTGGTGGGGAAGTCTTTTCCAGAGAAAAGGTAGTCTCTGAGACACATACCTGACCCTCCAAGGGTCTACTTCACCTTATCGCATTTTGAAAATATTGAATGGCAATAATGTCGTAAATGCCATACATCGAAAGTGTTGTTGCGGGATAATGGTACAGTGGGGATGAGAAAATTTGCTCTTTCCTCACTGTAGTGCGATCTCAGAGTTGGTATATATAATTAGTAGGGGGTGTGGGCAGTGCAGCCCCCCACAAGAACAGTTTCGATGTACGGCATTTTCAATGTTTATGCCGTTCGATATTGTCATCTTTCAACAAGATAATATAGACGCCCCTCCAACATGCACTGTTTATATTGCAGATGAGGTTTAGGTCCCTAGACTGGGTAATTCTGATGCTATTTATTTAGAGATATGCCATATGTGAATCAGAGCAGGATCAGGGGATGCTTTGTAGATCAGGCATATATCATCTCTCAGCAGTCTATAGGAGACCAACTACAGGGACAGGGCTTTCATGTGGTCTGCATTCAACATGTTTAGGCCATGTTTTCTGTTTTTGATGCTCCAGTAGTTGCATATGCCTGGTCAGGTGCATACCAGATTGTGTTGTATTCAACGATTGGTCTAATAAGGGAAGAGTACAGTGGAACAACGATATCACTGGACCTGGATGCCATATCCTTGATTATAAGTTGAACAATATAGAATGATTTCCTTACTAACAAAGACTCGTGTTGGTCAAGGCCAAGTTACAATTTGCATATGTTACTAAATCCCTGACCACTGGGTCTACTTTTAAGGGTGTATTATTAATGTGGTAGTTTCCAGGGGTTGTTGTTTTCCCAAATGATACTATTATGTCACTAGTTATTAATCAGTGTCAGGCCTTCTTGGAGGGTATTGGTGTCATTGGGAGAGTCTGTGACTGTACCTAGTTTGAAATTCTCTGCACACTTGTTCATCCAGAGGCCCTTGACACTGGCTTTGACTTCAAAAAAGTAAATGCTAAAATGGAGTTGCCCCAGCACTGAGCCTTGAGAGATTGTGTTAGTGACTGGCACCTATGTGCAGGTAGACCCCCTCTATCCTAAATCTTTGGGTTATATCTGTGAGCCAGCTAGCTGTCCAATGGGTGACTCGGGTTTATACCTAATTTTGCCAGAGTGAGATATTGTGTCAAATGCTTTGACCAGTTCAAGGTAGGCAGTATGCAAAGTTATGCTTACATCCACTGCTTTGGTGTCATTTTCAAAGGTTGTGTAGGCATGACCTACCCTTGACAAAGCCATACTGTGTTTTATCCAGTGTCAGAAGGTTTTCTTGTCATTTTTTACCATTTCCATGATAATTCTTTCCAAGGCTTTACCTATGAGACTAATTAGACTTATGGGTCTGTAGTTACCTCGGTTCATAGATGGCCCACCCTTGTGCAGAGGTATGGCAGTTGCAGTCCTTCATTCACTTGACATGAAGTCTGCATGAAGGCTCTGTTTAAATAGGGATTCCAGTGGCCCTGAGAGGTTGTTTCATGGTAGTTATCCATGGATATTATTAGGATATATTTATGCAGTGTTCTTGAGCTTGGAAAGTGCATTGAGGGCCTGTTCCCTAGTGACAGTTATGGTCAAAGGTATTTTCTGAGGGGGTATGGGGAGAGGGGGTAAAATTGGAGCTATATTTGGTGGACAGTAGATTTGCTATATCTTCTAGCTCAGTATTGGTGGCTCCATTTACAGTTAGTTTAGGACATTGTTATCTCTTGTCTTTGAGGTTGCAGACATTGCTGAAGAATGCCTTGTGATTGTCCTTAGCCTGGGAAGCTATTTTTACCTCAGATTTGGCTTTGGTAGACTTAGTTCCCCTGAGTTGCTTCTTTAGATTGCTGAGGGAATTTTAATCTTGCTGGAAAATGCACTTCCTTATCTTTGTTATGATGTTCTTCCTTTTGTTGCACAACCTATTGATGTTGGGATTCCACCAGGATTGCTTGTTTTTTGAGCTTTTCCTGTGCTTCTTCTGGATAGGAACAGCTCTGTCTATGCAGTGTTTAAGAGGATTTCTATGAACAATTCTGCAGAAGCAGCAATCTTCTCAGGATTTTTGGGGGAGGGGGGGTTGAGCTTGAAATGTTGTCAGGGTGTCACTAACAGCAACACATTTGCCTTAAAATAATTACTAAAAGTTCCAGGGCTAGCTAGGGTCCTGGATTTTATTTTATTTCGGAGGAGACAACTTTATGGTCTGACCAGACCGGTGAGGGCATTATTAAGGGGGTACAACATTATCCCATGTTTGTGAGAACCAGGTCAAAGATATTAGTGTCCCTACTGGGCATATGGACAAGCTGATCAAGGGTGTTTGTGTTTACGAAGTCCAGAAATCTCTGGGCCAGCATGTTTGGGGTCATGTAAGATTCACAGTTTATAGTGGGATTCCCAGTTTATAGCTCTACCCAGCAAACTTTGACTAGTCCCCTCAACTATTATACATATTTAGATAAGCTGTTTGTGATACCACATGTCATTCACTCTGTATGTTCTCAGAGAGCCTGGAACTTTCCTTCATGGTTCCCCTTATGCCATGCAGTATATAGGTAGATCCATCAGAAACAACATTCTGTTAACGCTTTACAGGGAATCTAGCATTCAGGGTTATGGTTTTCAGAACATCTTGTCTTTGATATCAGTTGTCTTTCCAATTGATCTGATTTAGGAATACCAAAAACATAGTAAAAAGTAATTAAAACTACCCTGGAAGACATAAACTATTCAGACGTTGCTTTACGTTTTTTAAAGTACTCATACTACAGGCTTAGTGAGAGCCAGCATCAGACAACTAGTATTTAGTCATTTCTTTGTGCTCTAGGTAGTAAGATGGAATGATTTAAAATTATTCTTTAACTGTGATTCACGATGAAGGCTGCATCCGATATAGAATACAGTAGTATATGGTATGTACTATACTAGATTATAATCAGGTCACCATTCATAACCAGTTTGTTATTGTTCAAGAAATGGACTTCAACAAATTTACCTCAAGAGTGCAGCTCAAAAAATGAATATTAGAATCCATGTTGAAAACCAGCCTGGATTTTGAGAGTAAACTTGCATCCCCCAGGAGAGGGGTTAGGGCCATATCCAGAAAAGTGCTCTTTGTCAAGATGGTGGTGAGAACACAAAGCAACCTCATGGCTGTCTGAACAAGGCCCCCCCCCCCCCCAGATGGCATAAATCGTTTTGGGAGAAGCTGGATAGTTGATAGGCATGATGGTTAAAAGAACATAGAAAGAAGCTGCACTAAATAAGGTACAATATTAACAGATTTTTGAAAGTTCTTCCTTACAGAATAGTTGACAGCTATATGTGATTAAATATGATACACTATAAAATGCAACACAGACTGGGCTCAGATTTACTTCAAGACTAACACATGCGACCTGAAACCATCTACCTAAAGAAATTAAAAACTCATTTACTTTACTAAGGTATCAATAAAAAAAATAAAATGAAGCCAAATGTGTGTGTGTGCTTTAGGGAAAATGGCTAAACTGTGACTGCTTAACTGGCAATAGTACCATTAGAGCAAACTCAATATGTAAATACTCTAAATTATTTTATTTTCCTTCTGATTGTACGCTATTGTTTGCTTAATGCTTTGTTTGGAACTCTCTTTAATGTTGTGTGTTAATCTATTTAATGTTGTATGCAGCTGTATATTTATTTGTTCAGTGTATATCTGTTCAGTTTACCAGTGTTTGTCTCTGTTTTATTTCTTGCTGTATTCATTAAGCCAATTAAGCGTCAATAGACCAGCCCACTTACCCATTTAACAGATAATGATAAATAAATAAACATCGATATGGTTGCTTTACTGAATTGGATAGTTCTTGACAGGATAACATAAATCAGTATTATAGGCCAGAGTTATGGATCACCTATGTTTTATTTTCACATTTAGTCATAATTTTAAAAAGCTTATTCAGAGCAAGCCCAAAAATGCCAATGAGTGGAGTTTCTAACAATGGAGAAGAAGAAGGTGCATGTGGTATATCTAAGAGAAGATAAAGCACATTTTTATAATTTGAGGCTGACCTTGGGTCTCGTAAATCTGCCCACTTCTTCCGCATTAGAATAAAAGTTATACAGAGGTGGTCTTTTTAAGATTTGAGAGGTGACTGAAGTGTGTGTGTGTGTGTGTGTGTGTGTGTGTGTGTGTGTGTGTGTGTGTGTGTGTGTGTGTATATCTATATTTTTATCTATATCATCTATATCTCTATATATCTCAATCTTTAGCTATATCTAATCTATATCTATCTACAGCAGACTCTCTATTTACTGGAACTCAAGCAACCGGCACTCTCAAGCAACTGGCAAAATCCAGCCTCAGTGCAGATATAAACAGAAATGGCTCCACTACCTATGCAAGCCAATTATATATATTATATATAGATACCGATGTACACACACACTCACACACACACACCAGTCAGAAGTGGATCCGCTTTGCGATTTTTTGATTGGCTCTTATGCAGGTATACAAGCCAATCAAAAATCACAAAGTGGAGCCTGTTCTGATGACTGCGGAACAGCCCGCTGTTTCACATTGAGCAGAACTGGCTCCACTTTGCAATTTTTGATTGGCTCATATGCCGGTATACAAATCAATCAAAAATCACAAAGCAGAGCCTCTTCTGTCCAATTTGGAACAGCCTGCTGTTTTGCTGAGATTTTAAGAGGCAGTGCGGGACTTGGTACTGGGCTGCTGATCTCGGGACAGTCCCGCTCAAATAGGGACGTCTGACAACCCTGCTCGCTCATTACTCTCAACTTCTTAGCACAAGAATTCTGGACAAAACCCAAAATAATATCTTGAACAAAGAACAGGAAATAGACAGGAACACATATTTTTATTTAAAGTATTGGAAGTAATAGTCCCTAATCCAAGGGGAGGTGATATAAAAACCTATACTGAAGCAAAAGAAACAGAATGGATTATTCTGTTGAAAGCTGATAAAGACCATGGGCTGAATGAAAGAGCTTCAATTAAACCAAAATTGAGACAAAGGAGAAATATTAAATAATATGAGTTTTTATATGTTCATATTGTGTATTTTTATTTAGCACATTTTATTAAGCATGCTTTAAGCAATGTTTTTATGTGTTTACAAGTGCTTGAATTAGCATATATATATATTTGATGATTTTATGCAATGTCTTTTTAAAAGCTATAATTAATAGATTGCTTAAGTACTTAATTAGTGCACTCAGAGAAGTATATATTACAGAGACTTTTATTGAGTATGTGTTGGATCTGAAGAAGCTACATAGCGAAAGCGCTCATCCTGTCTGTTTTCCTGTCTATTTTGGATTAAAGCTGGAGTTTTTACATCATATCCATTTGGATTTTTTCATTTGGTGATTGGTTCCTGCTAACGCTGTGGTTTACCTTTGTTCAAGATTATTTTCAGCATCTTTCTGAACTTACGCGCTAACCTGCCACAGTTGTGGACATTGTATTCAAAATAATATCTGACAAAGGTCCAAAAATAGGGGCAAACTTAAATACTTCTCTTATAAACTTAGAAAATTGCTAGAATATCTGGATTTGTGTTAGCATGCATTTTGTGAACACCATGAGATCCCCATTTAATAGTAACTCTCAAGCAACTGGAAACTACACTTATCAGGCATCTACAAATCCCCACGGGAGCTGGTTAACTGAGAGTTTCCTGTATATCTATATATTTATATCTATATATATATATATATATATATATATATATATATATATATATATATGTATATATCTATCTATCTATATATATATATATATATATATATATATATATATATATATATAGGTTTACCATTACCAAGTCAAAACATGAATAGTCGAGCCACAGAAAGTCGGACATGTAATCCACACACCTAAAAATATTGACCGCCATGTAATCGAATGTAAATTGTTGAATCGACCTACAAAAAATGACATTACGCCCTAACCCTAACCCTAATCTTTTAGTAGCGCTGCAACGTCTCAGGAAGGGATGGTATATGTTCTCTTTGTATTGGGAAGACCCAGAAGATATATTATGTGTAGTAATACACTGGAACATCTGCCTCCGTTATTTAATATAAATTTCTGGAGTCAATGGGATACCTGTGGTCTCGGATATCCCAGGAGCCAGAATGCTGCAGAAGGGTGGCACTGTCATCTTAGAAGTAAATAAGGAAGCTCAATTTACGGAATTGTTGGGTAGAAGGGATGATTTAGGTGTTAGAGGGTTTTTGCACATAGTGGCTCAACATTGTTCGTTCTAACGGCTACTTTCACTATTTACAGTAGATATTCCGCACTATAATACTTTTATGGTGTTTATTTCATGCCATGCTGATGTTCTGGTGAAAGGGTAAATGTACTCTATATTCAGTAGTGGCTTTCATTGCACGTACGCAGATGTTGATGATTGAGAAAACCCTTCTGTGGAAATTTAACATGGTTGTAATAGTTTGCTCTATATGTGGAATTCCTAAGAGTGAAGATTACGTCAGATATCATGGTTATGTGTTGAACTACTTTTGTTGATGTCTCGGAAGTGCTGAATACCTTTACAGCACATACTTTTACATCTAATGGCGATATTTTGTAACTCGACATTGGGAAACTGCACTATTTTCATTTGTAACGTTTATTTTTGACATTTAAACCATTCGACCTCTGTATGTTCGTTTACTAATGGTAAACCTATATATATATATATATATATATATATATATATATATATATATATATATGTCATCGGTAACATCTACTTGTACCTTAATGAGTGGCAGTTCACCTTGCTTAAGGTGACAGCTTGTCACCTATGGGAATCAGAATTATTTGAGAGACACTTATGAGGCTGATGTTTTTGACCAAGTTCAATAAATTAAGTTTGCTGAAGGTGGCCATTGCAGTGGGGTGGTGACCTTGACTTTAATTATTATAAGGTTTAATCATGATTTCTCAAGACTAAAGAGATCATAAGTGCGCTGCCGTATCAGCTTAAGAATAACTTCTCATATCCAAAATGTGTAAAAAAAATAACATTTTTGAAGAGGATAGGACACCCCCCCCCCACTCTATACCACTCTTTATTCTGCATAATAATTCTGACATATCACTGATACAGAGAAGGATTAAAAATGTGCCTTAATATAGTTTGTTTTTCATTATGCTCTGTTTGTCTGTCAGTTTGATCCCAGCCCTTGGGCTAACACTACAAACAAGTAGAGGAAACAGTACTCAAGTTTAAGGCGCCTGGACAGATGCAACAGCAAAAGCATAGGAAACATATCTCAAGAACTTAAGTGGTAACTGTTATAAATGAGGCTATAGTCATTGCTTGAAGATGGGATGATTTCATCCCATATCTTTATTTATTTATTTATTTTAGCAAATGCTATTTTATCCATTTATGTTCATACAAAATTGGCATATGTGTCTTTTAAAAAATTATACTACAAATATTCCCCGAGCTGGGAATGAAACATTAATCTATATACTTTATTTAAAACATTTGTAGAGTGAAAGCGAATTTGAAGAAGTGATTGCAAGGCCATAATCCAACTGCACAATGAAAACTTCTTAGCAAAGTGATGTTTTTGTTTGTAGATTATTAAGCAGGCTAAAGATTTTACAGTAGGTGCTTAGCTGTTTTTGGACTGTTCCTTCAGCAGGTGTCGATGTTGTGTCTTTTGGCTTTTCCCGGTTAGGGGTCGCCACAGCGGAACTCCAGTCCGCTAATGATTGGCAGTAGATTTTTACATGCTGAGTTGCCAGCCCTGACGCACAACCTTCAACGAAGGTACGCCCATTCACGCATGTCTCCACACAGAAGACGCGCTAGCTGAGAATCAAACAGGACAACGTCTTACTGTGAGGTGACAACGCTACCACAGCACCACCACCGCGGTTCCTTCAGCAGGTGTCGATAATATCTAAATATGAGGGGAAGGATTTTCTTGCATCCAAATACTACAAAATGAATTCATTCTTTGCCCTAGAAACACTGAGGAGTTTTTTTTTATGTGAGCCATCCTTGAGTTTGGTCATTCTAAGTTGTAGCCGAACAGCATCTGTTTTATGGGAAGCTTGATCTGTGAATGTCATCATGTAAACTATTCACAGGCAGGATGCAGATGTCAACCAGGAGACATCACAATGGTTGTTCATTATCCAACTTATTCTTGCTACTTGCTGATTAGTTGAGACTTGAGCTAATTTCATTTTGTGGTTTCGCTATCCATATTGTTTTGTTTGTTACTGGATTTGGAGTGGTCCCTGTGACTTGTATTTGTGTCACCCTGCTGGGACAGCCTGTTGACCTTTTGCTCATATCTCTATAAGATTACCATTCAGTGACTAATGTTTATTCTGTGGTCCTGTGGCTACTTTCTGTTTCACTTGGGACTGTTGTCACAGCAGTTTTTCATCTTGACAGTTCTGAGAAATGTTTTTTTTTGTTTTCAGAATTGCTACTTTATTATGCATTATACAACGACCCCCCCCCATTAACATTCCAAAACGTGCACACTGATTGGTCAGCATGCACATTGTAACTCAGACTTATACTAATGGAAAAAGGTCCGGTCACCTGGACTTTTTCCATTAGTATAAGTCTTTTTTTACAGCAATGGAGAACGCAAGATCTCTGTTGCAGTATAGACATTGTCTTGCTATGTTAACATAGCGAGACAGCTTTAAAAAAAGTAACGGAGATCTTGCTTTCTCCGTTGCTTTTTTTAAAGCTGTCTCGCTATGTTAAATGGTTTAACATAGCGAGACAGCTTTAAAAAAAGCAACAGAGATTCTCTGTTGCTTTTTTTAAAGCTGTCTCGCTATGTTAAACTGCTTTAACATAGCGAGGCACTTTGTAAAAAGCAACGGAGATCTTGCTTTCTCCGTTGCTTTTTTTAAAGCTGTCTCACTGTGTTAAATGGGTTTAACATAGCGAGACAGCTTTAAAAAAAGCAACGGAGATTCTCTGTTGCTTTTTTAAAGCTGTCTCGCTATGTTAAACTCCTTTAACATAGCGAGATGGTTTGTAAGAAGCAACGAAGAGCTTGCGTTCTCTATTGCTTCCACCCACAGCTCTGATGTACTGCGTAAGCATACACATGCGCAGTACATCAGAACTGCCGCAGAATACCAGACAGCTGCGGAAGGGCAGCAAGGAGGCATTATACAATGCCATCATTTAAGAAAAGTAATTATTTTTTTTCTTAAGTAATGTCATTGTATAATAGCAATAACCCACGCCTAGGTGTGGGTAATGCTGGATTTACCCACGGTTGGTGTGGTTTGGTCATGAGGGCGAAGCCCAAGTGGCCAAACAAAGACAACTATGGGTAAATCCAGCATTGCCCACACCCAGGCGTGGGTTAATGCTATATTAAATGATTCTCTTTATGGGGAGTAGTTTTTCTTTAGACACTGCAACAGTGTAAGTAATCATTAGTAACTTTTTTTTTAATAATGATACAGTTGCCATTTTCCATTAGCTACCCCACTGCTTGTCTTTTGCTACTTTGGTCAAGAGAAGGAAGAATGAGCAGTTGAACAATACTATCTGAACAGCAATGTATTTCAGACACATTTTATTTTTGCCCTGAGATGCTCCTGTTTAATTCAGCTGTGATAGTTCCTATTAACAACTTTGTAGCAAGAATCCTCTATAGAGTCAAATATCTGGAATAAAATTAGTTTTGGACACTAGTGACTATCTGTTGTTTCTTTGGATGTTTGTATTAGATGCAGTTTATATGATGTGACAGTTTCTGAACCACAAACAGTGGACAGGAGCAAGTTATAAAACTGCTGGGATGGTTACCAGCAATTTATGGTCTAGTGAATTAAAATTTTGTAAAAACAATGATTATGATTATTGCTCTTGTAAATAGAATGTTATACATATAATTGTAGATGCTATTTATTAGTGATTGTATTCTGTCACTGGTGTAAAGACCAGTATGGAAGCCAGGCTGATACCCGAAGAGGTGCAAATAGACATATTTCTTCAGCTGTGAAGGCCACCAGCTTTCAACATTTGGCCAGCCTAAGGAGGACCGAGACAGAATAAAAATGGTATGGGAGGTACCTTTGGTGATGGCAACAATAAATAATTTTGTATGATAGTTAGAATCCCTTAATTGAAAGGCAAACTACAGATTTATGCAATGGGGTTGGAATTAAGTTGGTACAGATTTTTAGGAATCTGGGATACATGACTGCCCACATCAGGAAGATCAAGTACCCCATCAAGGATGTGGAATTCTGTTATTTCAGAGAGGTGAAAATGGGTAAGTAGGGATGAGGGTAGTTTATATTTGGAAGGGTGATGGATGGCAGGTGGAGAACAAGTGGCAAATGTTCACTTCTTAAATGTATTTGTATATATCTTGGCTAAAGAACTTTTCCTCAATGAAGGTAAGGGGGAGGGATCCATCAGTTTCCTGTATGCCATATAGAATACTGACTTCCTTAGAGAAGCCACAGCAGTTACATAAGAAAAAAGCTTACTACTCTCTTAGATATGTTATTTTATGGCATATGATAGCTATTTTAAGTGTCTTCCTTTTAATGGGAGGCATATTAGAGGAGACACAATGGCTTTCATATGTCTTCAAACATGATCTCAAGACCTCATCATCTGCTTATACGGCTAACTTATCCAGTTACAATGTTCTGCTTTGACCCTTCTCTAGAAGAGAGGGCTGTTTTATTTTAGAGGTGGAGCAGATAATCAGGCTGAAGAAAATGGAGTCCAGTGAATGAAGTCCACTTAGTTTAAGGGTACCCTATAACTTGAGGGAGGTAAGTCCCTATGAATAATTTCTGCTGCAAGCAGCTTTCTACTTTTCCTTAACCAGGCAAATATGGAAGGGGAATGGCCACTTGGGGAGTGGAGATGTGCATCTAGTGATGGACTTATATAAAGTAAAACTAGTTTTTCCTCATAGAAATAGCATGTGTGTGATTTGGTAAAACTGCTTTTCTCACAGTAACAGCATGTATTAGTAAAATTGCTGTCTATCATAGTGACACAGTGATATTTTTAGAAATAGCATAAAAATACAGAGCCTGCAAATGCAGGAAGAAATAACAGGAATGTGCTTGCATGATGTATTGTATTTCTAAATGATTAGCTTAACAGAATGCACTTGTGTGAAACAAAAAGTATTATACTTCTGAATGTTTTGTAACAAATGGCATTAACAATAGAGGCTTGTTGAAATATCCTAAACAGCTGAATGTACACAAATATTCAAGCTAAGGGGAAATGGCTAACAGCAGAAAAAGTTACAACTATCATATCAATGAAAGAGCATTTTGGCATGCTGAGAACCGGTTTTCTCTGGATTGAGATGAGGCTACAGACAAAGAAGGCTTCAATACAGGACAATAATGTTTTCATCAAGGACATTTTGAAGCTATAAAAAGACTTTTGTGGTGGACATTTTTGGTAATCTAAGTCAGCTGCAGTGTATCTGACAGTTATATCTGTGTTGTAAAGAAAATGTAATTAATCTCACATTAGTGCTTGGTTGGCTTGTTTCAATAAATCTGTCAGCAATTACAAATATACAATTGTAAAGCATGTCTCTGTAATCTGCTGCTAATTTCATTTTAACAGTGGTGTGCCAGGCCTAATTCAGAAATGGCCAAAAAGCAAAATAAAGGAATTAATTGAACCATTCATCCTAAGAGTATAGAATGTAAACTAAAAGATTTGCTAAAAATTAGTAACAGGAATAGAGTTGTGGTAAACCATACAAGGTAGATTTTCCAACCTTAAAAGTAAGGACAGTTCCAAAATAAAGTGTTTGTATACAACAGACATGATCAAAACCAGTAGGGGTCAGTGAATGCAATATCACAGTAGCTAGGGAATGCTACATTTGCAGTACAAAAGTATGGGAAGGAACCTACTATGTAGGCTATATAATACCAGCAAGAATTACCTAAAGGTAAAATAAGAAATGTCAGGAGAAAGAGAGAATTAGAAAACAATATTGGTACATTAGATCAATTATAGATCTACAGTCTTGATATAAATGTAGCAGAAGCAAAAGGGTCTTTGTGCTCTGATCAATGAGGAGTGCTGTACTTATATTCCAGGCAAGACAGCATCCATAAAGCAACATTTAACTACAATGTAACTAGTATCTGAATTCTGACCAATGAGCAGTGCTGTACTTATATTCCAGAAAAGACAGAATCCATAAAGCAACATTTAAGTACAATGTAACTAGTATCTGAGTTCTGACCAATGAGGAGTGCTGTACTTTTATTCTAGACAAGACAGAATCCATAAAGCAACATTTAAGCAAAATACAACTAGTATCTGTAAAGGCTAAAAAGACATGGAACAGTAACTGGAGTGATTTGTTAAATGGGTTATTTTCAGAATGATGGAAAACCATTATCACAGCCTAATTGTGTTAGTAGCCATTATTTTGTTGATCATAATCATGTGAATGTGTATTAAGCTTTATATTAAAAAGACTGTCAAGCAGGTGTTTATTATAACAAATGTAAGTGGTAAAAAAGGAACATAACCAATGGAAGATGATTTTTTTCTGCAAGATTTAAAGTTTGATTTAATTTTTAATTCAAAATCTTTATGTTTTCAAAATAAAAAGGTGGAATTGGTCAAATTATATAAAGTAAAACTGATTTTACCTCCTAGAAATGGCATGTGTGCGATTTGGTAAAACAACTTTTGTCACAGTAACAGCATGTATTGGTAAAACTGCTGTCTCTCATAGTGACTGAGTGATATTTTTATGAATAGCATAAAAATACAGAGCCTGCAAATACAGGAAGCAATAACAAGAATGTGCTTGCATGACATATTGTATTTCTAAATGATTAGCTTAACAGAATGTGCTTTTGTGAAGCAAAAAGTATTATATTTCTGAATGTTTTGTAACAAAATGGCATTAACAATAGAGGCCTGTTGAAATATCCTAAACAGTTGAATGTACACAGATATTCAAGCTAAAGGGAAATGGCTAACAGCAGAAAAAGTTAAAGCTATCTGATCAGTGAAAGAGCATTCTGGCATGTTGAGAACTGGTTTTCTCTGGATGCACATGGCTAACACAGCAGGAAAAGTTACAAACTATCTTGTCAATGAAAGATTATTTCTGAAAGAACATTTCAGCCTGCTAAGGACTGGTTTTCTCTGGACTGAGATAAGGATACAGAAAAGGCTTCACTACAGGAAAGGAATGTTTTCACCAAGGACAAAGTTTTAAACTATAAAAAGACTTTTGTGGTGGACATTTTTTTTGGTAATCTAAGTCAGCTGAAGGACTGCAGTGTATCTGACAGTTATATCTGTGTTATAAAGAAAATGTAATTAAGCTCACAATAGTGCTTGGTCAGCTTGTTTCAATAAATCTGTCAGCAATTATGAATATTTAGTTGTGCAGTTTTTCTGTGTATCTGCTGGTAATGTACCTGCTGTTAATTTCAATTTAACACAGATATGAAAGGGGAATGGCCACTTGGGGAGTGGAGATGTGCTTGTAGCATTCCTTCAGTGCTGTTGGTGATCATAGCTTCAAGAAGAGAGTGTTTTTTTAATTGTGATGTTTTGGTCATGTTGGTTCCAGGGCAAACTTCATAGGTTCATAGGTTCATACTAGGCTATCTGCCCTAGGGCATTTATAAGCCTAGCCAGAATGTGTTTGGCTTTCGCCACCTATTTTAAATTTATTTTGCTATGCCCTTTTTCGAGGTTAGTATACTGTGCCTCTGTCTAACAGTGACACAGAAGTGATACCCGGGGTAAACCTATGATCTCCCATCCACTCAACAAGATTCCTCTTGAAGAGAGTCAATGAGGGACTCTGCCTAACCTGGACTGGGATTTTATTCCAGAGTGAAGGAAGCCTCTGGGTTATGAATCTGTCCCTCCAGCATGTCCTATTTATTTCAGTGCTGAGGTTCAAGTCTCTCGAGCGTAGCTCGATGGGATTTGGATTTTCTGAGGTGCAGCATGTCCATTAATTCTGGGTTGGACATGGCTTTATACATCAGGCACAGATCGCCTCTGAACAGGCGGTATGCCACTGAGTAGAGCTGGAGTTTCTTTAACCGGGCAGCATATGGCATCTGTTTGAGCTCTTTGATCCTCTTGGTGAGGTACTTTTGGGGTCTTTCCAGTTGCTGCAGGTGTCTGTTAAGGTACATCCCAAAAGGGGCATTGTACTCAATTATGGGCCCGATGAGGGATGAGTAAAGAGGCATGATGACCTCCCCTGATCTAGATGTGAATCCCTTCATGATTATGTGGGCTATATAAAATGTTTTTCTAACCACTTTGGCCACGTGGTTGTCAAATGAGAGATTGCTATCAACTTGGGTCCCCAGGTCCCTAATTACTTCTTCTGTACTTAATGGATTACCACCGATGTGGTAATTTGTGGGCACTTTGTTTTTGCCAAAGGGGATGACTATACACTTTTTGGCATTTAGCTTGAGGCCATGGCTCTGGCACCAGTTGTCTGTTTCTATGAGGCCCTTTTGGAGGATGCTTGTGTCGGCTGGAGAGTCGATTATGGTGCCCAGTTTGCAGTCATCTGCGAACTTGGTCAGCCACAGTCCTTCTGTGCTGGCCTATACCTCCAAGAAATATATACCAAACAAGAGAGGTCCCAGGACTGAGCCTTGTGGGACACCACTTGTAACTGGTTTGGAGTCTGACATGGCTCCAGTAATTCTAACCATGTGGGTTCTGTCCTTGAGCCAGTTTGCAATCCATCTAGTGACATAGGGGTTTATATTTAAGCTGGTGAGCTTATCTATAATGCCCGAGTGGGGTATTGTATCGAAGGCTATTGCGAGGTCCAGGTAGGCTGTGTGGACCACCTTCCCCTCGTCAATGGCCTTGGTGACTGTTTCAAAGAAATCAACCAGGTTTAAGAGGCAGGATCTGCCCTTAACAAAGCCGAACTGGGTAGGATCCAGTGTCTGTAGGTCCCCAATATCTTTATTTATGAGGTCCATGATGATCCTTTCCATAGCTTTGCAGACCAAGCTAGTCAGGCTTATGGGGCGATAGTTTCCAGGATCCGTTGAGGCACCACCTTTATGGAGAGGGACCACTGTTGCTGTACGCCACTTTTTGGGCACATATCCTGTAGTAAGGCTGAGATTGAACAGTAGTTTTATGTTTGGGTTTAGCTCTTCTTGGAGTTCATGTAGGATGCAGCCCGGGACACCGTCTGGTCCCATTGATGCTGTGTTTGTTTGCTTTGGAGAGGGCGGCTCTTACCTGAGCGTCTGAGATGTCAGGGGGGTAGCACTCTGCTGGGATAGATATTTGCCCTTTTGGTGGGGAGAGGGGGGAGTAGTTTGCGCTGAACCTGTCAGCTAGGATGTTGGCAATGTCTGTGGGTTCAGTGTATTTTTTGTCATTTTGGACTAATTCTGAGCATATCTGGGAATTACCACCCAGGTTCCTAACATAACTAAAGAAAGCCTTGTGATTATCCTTAGTGTCCTGTGCAATTTTTCTCTCGAAGCTGGCCTTAGACAATTTTATGAGTGCCTGTAGTTTTTTGCTAATACTGATCAGTGATGCCTTCCCTTTTTGGGATTTTGCTCTATCATTTAGTAGCTTCCTCCTTCTATTGTATAGTTTGTTTATGGCTGGGGTCCACCAGACAGGACGTCTGCCTTTGGAGGATTGGGTCTTGGTTTTATTTGGGATCGCATGATCCATGCATTCCTGAAGGTGTTCATAGAATGTGTTTATAAAGGATTCTGCGGTCTGGGCCATATTTTCCACAGGCCCGGGGCCTTTGAAGGATTCCACCTCGGTTTTGAGGAGTGTGAAATTTGCTTTAGAGAAGTTTTTCACTGTGGTTTTCTTGGCAGGGGGTGGGGTCAGGATGTGAATATCCAGTGAGATTAGTTTATGGTCTGATCTTACCAGTGAGGGATACACTTCTGGTCTGGAGCATAGAGTCCCCATGTTGGTGATGATCAGGTCCAGTATGTTTTCCCCTCTTGTGGGAGTGGTAACAAGTTGTTCCATAGCATTTGAATTTATAAATTCTAGGAACCTTTGGGCTAGGGTGTTGGAGCTAGAGTAATGCTCCCAGTCTATGTTTGGGTAGTTGAAGTCGCCCAATATAATGGTGTTTGGAGAGATCTTTATATTTTCCAGTGTTCTCAGAAAGGCCAAGTGGGGTTCCTGGGTTTGGGAGGGTGGTCTGTAGCAGGCTATAAACTGGAAGGCAGTTTTACCCACTGTTAGTTGCACATGGATAGTCTCTGATGCTTTGTGCTTTGCCACCAACCTGGAGGTGTGGGTATCTTTGATGAATATCGATACTCCCCCTCCTTTTGTGGTTCGGTCCAAGTTTTGGGGCCGAAAAGCATGGTATGAGGTATAACCTGGTAGTGCTGGGGTGCTCTCGGGAACCCTGAACCAGGTTTCTGTTACTGCACAAATATCGATGTTCTCCATGCTAAGGAGAGTTTCGAGTGCATGCATCTTGAGGTTTAGACTTCTGGCATTGAGTTGCATTACTCTTAGTTTCTTATCCCTTATGATACCTATGGAGGTGGGTTTGTCTTTTGAGCCTTGCCTAAAAATGCACTATGGGGGTAGCAAGAGCCTTTGCCAATATCCGAAAGCCCAGAGGTGACAGGTGCAAGCCGTCCCTAGCGAAGCATCGTGGCTTGTCGAGCATATCATCCCAAGCTGACAGGCATTGGATCCCCTTTGAATGACACCAGTACTTAAGCCAATTGTTGAAATTGATCATCTTGTCTTCATATTGTGGCATCATTCTTGGTGAGGGTAAGATGCTACTCAAGGTCAGGGTCATACCAGCCTGGGCTACATGCTCAGAGAGCTCCTTTATGTCTCTTTTCATGTAGTCCAGGGAGGTACGTCTCAGGTCATTCACACCAGCATGGACAATGACTGAGTCATATTTGTACTTGCCTTGGAGTGACCTGAGTGCTTGTGTTATGTGGCAGATCCTAGCGCCCGACAGGCTGCTCACCGTGACCCTCTCCTTGTTCAGCCTGGTGAGCGGGATGTCAGTGTGCCTGACGATAGAGTCACCTATTACAAGTGTATCAGGTGTGTTGTTTAGTCTTAAGGGCTGTGACTGTTCGGCACACTGGCTTTGTGAGATATGTGTTGCACGTGTTTTGTTTTGGGGTAGCGGTTGCTTGGGTGACTGCTTTGGAGGTCTCTGCTGCTTAGGCAGATCTTTATTTAGAGCCTCCGAGTATGTTTTTGTGTGATTATGTGTTTGGTTTGCTGTCGTGGTAGGTCTATGTGAGACTGGAATTGTAGTGAGTGTGGTTTCCTTCTCCTCCTGACTGGTTATGCCAGTACTGAGTTGAGAGAGCTTAGCCTCCAGTTTGGCTATATGGTTGCATCTCTCACATGTGTTGGAATTTGTTGGGAGGAGGAGAGGGTTGTCTGTGTACATGAGGCAGTTTTCTAGTTTCAGCACTCAAATCTGTTTCTTTGATCTCAGCACTTGTTCAGAAAAAAAAAAATGATGTGACATAGCTTTGTGTGATCAGCTCTCTTCATGGTAACATTTAGGTTACCTAGTACAATGGTAACATGGAGACAGGGAAAGTGGCAGGCACTCAGATGGAGTTACAACAGATATAATCAAAATGTTGGGTATATTAGGGGAAACATGTTTCCTGAGCTTACTCTTGATGATATGGAGAGATAGAGACAGGGAGAGAGAAGTCTGTCCCAGATGACTTCAGAGAAAGTATTCTAGTGCCATCATACAAGAGCAAAGGGAATATTTACAACTGCAGGTAGTATATAAGTATCAAACTCCTTTCACACTGTATGAAAGTGCTGCAGAGGGTGAATGATAAATGAATACACAGAATGTTAGAAAATAAGATGGGACATGAGCAGTTTGTGTTCAGATCATGATGCAGTACAATTAACTCAATGTTTGCAATGAGGCAGCTAGTGCAGAAGAAGATGGAGATGAGAAAAAAAAAAACAGGTCAGAGGGCAAAGATCATCAAAGTTTCTGCATGTAGACAATACAGCATTACAAGCAGACTCTGAACAGGAACTTCAGCAAATAATGGGGGGAATGGAATGCAAAATTTAAAGCACATGGGATGAAACTGAGTGCAGACAAGATAGTTTTCATGGTAGTAGAATGAGAAATCAGATAAAATTGAAAACTGATATTGAAGGGAAAATAGATTAACATGTTTAACAGATTCGGGTATCTAGAGGATTATAGTTGAGGAATCGTGAGTTCTGAATGAGAAGGTCAAAGCTAGAATCAGAGGGGCTGCAGCCAACTGGCACAAGGATAGTGTGTGACTAACGAATGCCAAAGAAATTGAAAAGTAAGGTGTACTCTAGGCTTATAAAGGCTCTGGTGGTCGTTAGCCTAGTATGTATATGTATCCATGAACCTAGAAAACAGTGGTGCGACTAGTACAACTCTATAGTAAAGAAACCTGGGCAGCCTGTGAAGTCTGAGGTTATGGAGATAAAGTGCCAGAGGTGGGTAGTAGGACATACACTGTGGGACAGGAGGACATCAGAGCTGAAGTCAAAGTAGCCCCATTTGCAGAGATGGTCAAGGACAACAGATTGCAGTAGTTCAGTCACATGTACAGGAAAGAATAAAATTATTTAGCAAAGAATTCAGGAGAGACAGAAGAAGACAAGAGGAGTGAAAACATCCAGTCAAGAGATGGACAAACTGCATGAGAGAAGACCTATGACAGTCCGGCATGACTGTTGAAGAAGAGTCATAGGTAAGTACTAAGCTGGCTGAACTTGTGGACCATTTTAAGCCTAGCCAGTTCTCCTCAAAAGTGAGAATCAAACACTGTACCTTGTATTTGTGAGGTAAACATATTAACCATTATTCCAGCCCCCAGAGTGGTACTGAATAGAGAGATGATGGCAACTGACAAGACACCCTGACCCTATGTAAAAATGAGAAAAGTGGGGTTGATGATGATGATGATGAGTAAGACTGTGTTCCATTTCAGTGTCTGAAGAAGAGTGACATAAGTCATTCATTTTCCAAATAAAGATGGGGAAAGGAAGTAGAACACCATGATGTCAGTTTTGTTGCATTCTCCCAAAGTAAGTTCAGTCACCATATTAACTGGCACCACCTTATCTGAGAACAGGCTCCAACAAATAAAAAAGCTATGTCCTGGACAGAAACACATCTCCTCTGTCAGTATACGACCCACATAGCAGAAGTAGTTTTAGGGAACAGGTACTGGAATTTTCAATGAATCATGTTTCAGAAACACACACAATGTCAGATTGACAGCACACAAGATGTGTCTCTAAAACATCTTTCTTTATTTATGAGTGACAGTAACAGAAAATGCAGTAAGTGGGAAGGCAGGTTTGTCATGTGGAAAACAATGATATGGGGATGACCTGGGTTTGTCTGGGAATAATAGAAGGACTGGGTTAATAGGATCATTAAGATAGTGAGGGCAGAGGACAGACGCAGAAGAATGGAAGCAGAGGTTGCCAACAACATCCCTTGTTATGTGAATTTGAAAATTTAGATAAATAAAACAGAAAAAAATGTGGGAAGAGAGGATGGCTGGAAAACTAAGCATACAGTGATAAAAAAAGTAAGTGTAGGCAGTATAGTATCTGAGTTTTAAGAAGAGCATCACTGTAGGAAAAATTATTAAGTTCTGATGTTGAAATCCTGGGATATTTAAAAAATTATTTTCCATACCTCTCAACAGTACAGATTTTCACAGAATGTCCAGATTGTTGTCCCATATTTTGGGTCTGTTTCTCATATGAGGATTTTTGACAAATCATTGCCAAATTATTGAGGGTTGACGTCAGAAAATAAAGACAGACTTTGAGTTTCAGACTTCGTATCCTTGAGAAAATTCATACTGATGCAAAACCTGTTATTCTATCATTTTCTAAGTTTGTAAGAGCAATATTTAGCGTTCCTATTTTTGGACCTCTGTCCCCCATTATTTATTGCTTTGTCTAGATTTCTTGCTCTAAGAGGTTGAAGGTGTGATTTTAGCAGATGCTGCTGTGGAAAGGGGTGCACCTCACAGCAGTATCTTAAAACATTTTGAACTATAACTTAATAATATAAATAACTGTTCTTAATGATACCATTGTGAAAAGCATCATAACAGATATCAACAGCTGTACAATTTAGTAGATAGCAATATTAACCCTTAACAGCCATTATCATCTCAAAGTCACAGCTTCATTTTTACTAGGTCGGTAACAGACTTGGTTCTTTGGTAGTTACTGGGCATGAATTCAAAGATACCACCGAGGAGTCTAGTCCAGTATCCCAATTGCCCTAGAAGATTGTTTGGTTATGTGACTTGCTAAAAGTCATAGAACTGGCAAATGGATGTTGAGGAAATCAAACTCTGGCCTACAGGAAGTAGCTCATTGGAATCAAACTTTAGACTACAGGAAGTAACTCATTTTAATAGCCTTGCTCTTCTGCAGTAACTGCCAGAGAGTACAACTCATACAGTTATCAGCTCCACAAAACCCAAAAGCAGAAAAAAGGTTATGTAAAGCTATATCCTTTGAGGCTATTAAAAGAAAAGCAAACATTTTTGATGTGTGCTAATTGTCTCTCTGATTTCTTTTCCCACAGTCCTATAGTTGCATTTCCAGAGAAGCCTTTACATTAAATAGTACAAAATGCCAGATGTTTCAGATATTAGAAGGCCAATTGGAACATTATCTTGGGAATTAATGAGTTGTAGCTGTCTCCATGGTGACTGCCTGCCAAGTAATTACAGGTCACAGTGGGTTAAGGAAACAGATTAGCATGGGTTCACACACTGCCACTTCACTCACAGAAAGTAAAGGACAAGAAGCAGAGGGCACAAATTATGTAGTTTTAGTGGTTACATATGTCAGAACATGACATCAACAGAATACAAAACAAACTGTCACACTACTTTTCAAATAATACTTTTGAATGAAAGCCATATGTGCTTATGTGCATAAGTACACATACACATGTTTGTGTGTGTGTGTGTGTGTGTGTGTGTGTGTGTGTGTGTGTGTGTGTAAAAAGAATAAAAATGTATTTAGGGTATGCACTAATGACCTTATTGTTAGCATCTGAATCTTAGCAATTTTGTGAAATGATAAAGTCACTGGTTTGTACCTTCCTGCTTGGGGATTAATTTATCCTATGTGTTTTGCTATTTGAGTTTTGGATTGATTAAATGTATTATTGCATAGCTACAGGTTGTTGGGGTTTTGAAAGTATGATATCTGCAGTTTGCATTGCTTCAAAAAGCTAGAGATTTCCGAAAGATGAATAAATGTGAAGGCATTTTATTACAGATAATGCAACATGTATTTATATGTATAGCTCATTGTGTACAGAGGAGAGAGCAGTGCAGGCTTACAGTAGATTCCCATGGGAGAACCAGACATACTAAAAAAGAGTTTGTTAAAAATATGTATCTTGAAACAAACACGGCATGGGAAAAGGAGAAAAACACAGAAAAGAAAACAAAGCGTGGGAAAATGAGAGAACATTGAATTAAAGGAGCCACATTCTGTTTTTGTGTTGCGTATATTACTACACCCTTCACTTCAAGAGTGGAACAGTATATTGTACTTTTACAGCACTCAGGTCCTGCTAGGAAAACATTAGTTCATAGGTTCATAGGTAGGTACTAGGCTATCAGCCCTGGGGCCTATACAAGCCCAGCCAAAAAGATACCCTGGCTTTTGCCACCCAAGAAAATTATCTTCCTTTGCCACTGTCGAGCAGAGCCACAGAGGTGATCCCCGGGGTGAATTTCCTATTTGCAGTATAGTGGTATAGTCCTTGAGGTATTTAGCTCATCTTCAGTCTGATAGGCCTCTTTATATTGGTTTCTGAAGTGAGACCTTGCAAACTTTGCTCATTTTTTTTTTCACAGACTTGCTCAGCATGCTCTTTTCAGGGGACTGCAAAATGCCATCACAAGCATCCTCTCTTAGTTCATTGTTAATGTTTATAGTATCAGGTAGGTCAGTAGTTACAGAGAGAGAGCATTTTACCTTTGTGTAATCTGAAATCGATCTATTACTGTATCATACCAGTCCTCTTCACAAGTTGACAGCCTCCTTTTTCTTTCCAAAATCTGATCAACGTGCTTCTCACAGTTCTACCATTACCCATTTCAGTAGTATTAGATACAGGACCTGTAGCATTAATTTTCCACAGGGCCAAATCTTGTCACAGTTACTAAGCCACTTGCCTCAAAAGCTTATTAATTTCACTGTTACCATGGTTCTTCATTTGCATGACTAGATTTACATAAACCTTCTTTGTGAAATCAGTAAAAAAAAAACACATTCAGAGTAGATCTTAATTTTCTGCCTGTTGATATATCAGCAGGTCTAGTAGATGATTTTGGAACAGTGCAGTGACTATATAAATCTCTAGCTACTTCTGTTTCGGGGTAGCTGTCAGCCATTTTATGTAGGTTTTGAATGTTTATAAATGACAGTGAACATATATAATGTAAAACATTTCATTATTCCACATGCGTTCTGTCGATTCCCTTTTATAAATGATGATCCAATCATGTTTGCTATTCCATAAGTGATGATCTGATCATTATCAGCATTCCTTAAGTACCTAAACTTATTCTTGTGTTTTTAGAAGTCGGTCAGAAGTTAGTGTGGCAGAGTACACCACCATCAGATTTGAAGAATCATTCAGAATTAACAGAAACGTTTTTCCAAGAAATGTACAAGTACAATCAATTTGGGATATCTTTTGTGGTTTCTCCAGACGTTCCCACAGATACAACAGAGCACCATCAGGATACTTCATTTGTTTTTCCACATGTAATGCAATGGGCTGCTACCCTTTTGATTTCAGATCCATATTTGGCCACTATTGTAACTTTCTGCTAAACCTTTCATATAAATGATACAAAAATGGCACTTGTGTAATTGTGGCAAAAAACATTTATCTAGGCTGCAGTTTGATTGCAGCTCTGGTTCCTCACAAGATGCAGTCATATACTACAATGAGGTAATCTTTTTTCTGGTTATGAAAACAATAAATGTGAATTTATTTGCAGTCTGGAAAACCTCTCATAAAGTATTTTTAAACTCTGCAGATAACTTTCAGTAGGTATTTGGGCTCTTATCACAAAACCAATAGGCTTATCTGTTCCAGCCATCATTTCATTTGTCAGTGTTGCACCAAAATCATACACAGGGTATGGATGGTCTGCTACCTTCATAATGTGCAATGAAGCATTTTTTTAGAAATTTAAAAAAAAATGATGTCTTGTTCTGGACCATGATGTCATTTTGCATCACTATGTAGCAATGAGTGCAATAAAATAATATAGCTTACTTACATGGCAGTTCTGACAAAAAACAAACAAAAAAATAGTAGTAGTTTAAGAGTCTCATGAAATCTTTAAGTTCTTCCATATTATTCACTTTTAGTATGTGTTGAATTGATTGCACATTTCACTTTGATGGGACTGGCATTAAGGGCAAACTAGGCAATTTCTCCAGGCCTCAAACCCTCTGGGGAGCCCCTAGTTGCTAGAAAAATTAACAGACACAAATTATGCTTCTTGATTAAGCATGGAATAGACAGATATAAAAGACAAAAAAAGCAGATTACTCTCAAGTGTCTATTTTTTTGGCTGACCATGCTTGTGATTACTTTGGAAATACCAGTACAACTGTTTCTAAAGTTTGAATGGGTTGCCCTGTTGCCACAGTTTTGTACTCAAGTATTGTAAAAGCTTTGCCTATCTTGCAATCATGCAAAAGTTAAAGATAGCTATGTGAGAATAAATAAAAAAAGAAAGTTATAATTAACAAAAAAATATTTACCAACATTGAACTGTTCCATGTCTGTTCAGGTGGTACTAAGCTTGGCAAGGCTTATGTGTGCTTGTGTAAAACATTACTGTTGCTATTATTAAGTATCGCTAAGTCTTAGCAGAGCTGTTGTCTGTTTGTGTGAACCAGTGTTGAAATACATTGCAGTGACTACTTTTTTATTGTATCACAATTGGACATCTGAGATGTGTATAGTCCCTATACTGAGTCTAATTGCTGTGAATGAGGGCTGTCTGCTGGTGACAATTACTGAACCTTCTGCCATTCCATCAAGTTAAACAACCATGAATCTGACTTTGTATAATAGTTGTGCATTTGTGTGATGTTAGTTTGAATATATTACTGTGGCCATTTTTTTTTTGAAAATCACAATAAAAATCTGAGATATACATAGCCAATAAAGTGACTATAATTGATGGATACAGAGGTCATGCATGTATGGCTAAAAGAGACTCACCCTATTGTTGTTTTATCACAATTAAACAATCGATAATTTGACATGGCAGGAGCAGTTTCCAACAATGTATTGTATAAAACAACCATTGCCATGGCTTTGGAATGTTTGATATGTGTGGCAGGGGAGGGTGTTGCAATGTATCCAAGTGCAACAAGTTGGTCATCATTTATTTAACTCTCTATCACAGTCAGACATCAGCACTGTAGACAATAAGTGGCTATCTTTGGCAGTCTGGACAGGATGTATGTGAAGCAACTGATTATTGGCACAAATATGATGCAAGCAACATTGCCATCTCACAGTACATGGTTCTCTGATTCAGTTCTTGCTGGTAATTCCTTCTGTATGGAGTCTACACAGGCTTTCTGTCTTTGTGTAGGTTTTAGCTGGGTGCTCTGGTTTCATCCAACTCCCCTAAGACATGCAGTAGGAGAACTGGCATTCCTCCAGTTTGCCTGTAGGTAAGTATTTAGTGTAAGAAAGAGAGCAAGGGGAGAATCTATTTGTATGTATGTGTGTGTGGGGGTGTGTGTTTTTGTGTGCTTGTGTGTGCATACACAATTATGTGTGTGTAAAAATGAATGTCACCAGATTTATCTCTGGATGATGCGCGCGCGCGCACGCGCAAACACACACACACACACACACACACACACACACACACACACACACACACACACACACACACACTCTCACTCACACACACACACACACACACACACACACACATATATATATATATATATATATATATATATATATATATATATATATATATGGATCTACTTCATTTGCCCTAACTTCCGATTGACCGACACCCATTTGCCCGAAATTTCATTTGCCCGAAATTTCATTTGACCGACACTTCATTTGACAGACAAGTATTATTGGCAAGTAAATGGGATATGCCCCCTTCCCCACTATAGTGCGACCCTGGAGTTAGAATATATAGTTAGGGGGATGTGGGGGGCGAAGCCCCCACTTACTTTTGTTTTACTAAGCAATATTAAAGCAAAACTAAACAATATAATATGAAATTAAGTGGGGGGCTTTGCCCCCACACCCCCCAGCTATATATTGTAACTCCAGGGTCGCACTACAGTAGGGAAGGGGACATATCCCATTTACTTGCCAATAATACTTGTCGGTCAAATGAAGTGTCGATCAAATGAAATTTTGGTCAAATGAAATTTCGGTCATTTGGTGTCGGGCAAATGGGTGTCGGTCAATCGGAAGTTAGGGCAAATTAAGTAGACCTATATATGTATATATATATATATATATATATATATATATATATATATATATATTTTTTTTTTTTTTTGGTGCTGCATACACACATTTTCAGGAGAGCAGTAAAAATAATTGTTATTAAGTCATGATTTTTCAAAAATAAGATATAGAAATGTGTCACAAAGAATCCATACTCTCAGAAGTTCTGGGGGCCTAGTGGCCCCCAGACCATGTCTTTATAAGGGGATTTTAACTAAGACTTAGTAGGGGGTCCCTCTGTCAACCTTTGCCATGGGCCCCAACACATTTAAAAACAGCCCTGCTGCATTATGCATGCCTTTCAGCTGTACAAGTTATCAAGAGAACATTCCTAATTTGTTCTCAGACTTTAGCTCCATCTCTCCTAAATCCGAAAACTATTTTGAAAAGTTCTAAGTTAATAGCAGAAGTATTTAAACTGTGTCCCTAATTTGGGGGATTTTCTCTAATGCCATTTTTTTGTCTATAACTCTGAAAATAAATGTTGATATGTATCACCTACATTATGATCTAGAAATATCAATTTGTTTTGAAAATGTACACAGTTACATCTTTTTAAGTATAAGACAAATGTATAACCTAGTAGCACAATGTTCAAAGTATGAATATGCTCTTTTTTTCTGATATGCCTTGTTACAAAATATCATCTCAGTTAACTTAGAAAGTTTTAATGTGTTTTGATATGTTTTGGTTCACAGGATACTTTTGTTTTTGCTGAAAAAACCCTTATGAGCACCCATGGTCAGTTACCTTATAGAGACTTAATCTGGCAGAATTTGTTGGTATGTATGTTTCATGTCCAGTTTTGAAAACCTCTTACCATCAGCTAACACAAGACATTTTCCACCTTTTGGGGGGGGGTGATACTGACTTAGCATGAGTATCTGTTTACTACAAGCTTGTATTCACCACAGATCCTGATGAAGCCATCTGCTTTCATAATGGGAACAATAGATTTTGCCTAGTCTAAAAATTAACATGTTATATTTTCTTGTGAACAGTGATTAAATTGTAATTCTACATTTGAACGTTCAGATTGATGTGGAAAACCTTAATGGTACAACGCTAGTCAAATATATTTTTGTGAAATTTCACTTCATTATTCTGAGGTTGTCTTTAAATGTTTTAGCATGTTTTTGAAAAACATCAGTCTCAGTTTTTCCAGAACTGTCTTGGTAGTAACAACCACAGGTAGCATCTTTGTTTTAACATCTTTATTGAATTATCACTTAAGACACAGGCAAACATACACTTATATAAAAAACATATTAACATGTTCCTAGTTACAAACATTATAAATCACATATATTTTTGTATAACTGTCATCAATTCAACATTACATTAATTTCTGAATTCCTGCCTTCCCTTAAATCTTACTGCTCCTTCAAAAATCATTCTGCATGTATTATTCCCACAATTTCCATTTTTCTATGCAATTTGCTCCTACCCTTTTGTAAAGATCTCACTTCCAGTTCTTTTATCTCTATTACAATATTCACTACTTCAGATACAGCTGGTTAGGACTCTGATTTCCATTATTAGTCATTGCTTTTTGGCAACCACCAGAATTAAATTTAGCAAGGCCTTACTATATCTAGACAATTCATATCCTGTATCCCAGCTCAAAAATAAACAATTTCCTTAGTTACACCCATCTGCTCACCCAATATTTCTGACAGAGTACTCTGTAGAGAACTTTTAAAGTCTGCCAACTCATTACACTTCCAAAACATATGTTCCCAGTTACCTCTTTCTTCCCCTCACACTTCCAACATTTCTGATCTACCTGAGGAAAAATTCTTGTGGAGTCTGCTTGGAGTATAAAAATACCTATGCAAACACTTCCAAGCATAAATCCTAAATCTTCTACAATTTATTGCATATTTGGGAGACACATATAAATGCTTTCATTATTTCCTTGTGAGTTGCTTATCCAGTCTCTCTTCCCAATCTTTTCTAACCTTGTCTGATTGATTTTTGTAGTCGTTGTACAATATTTTGTATACCTTGCTAATTATCCCTTTTTAAACAGCAGCTTGTGTTCTAGATTCAATTAAAAACTCTACGAGAGCAGGTCTTTCACTTAGGATTCTCCCATACCTTTCTCTTTGCCTATACTCTGATATCAATAACTGATAGGGAATGCAGTCTTCTTGACCTCTTCCCGTTCTATTACATTTCCCTATCTAGTTATTTTCTCCCAAAACCTTGGTTCCTGTGTCAGATTTCTCCAATAAAATCTCATTTTGTTTACTGGGAAAGTCAGACTTGGAACAAAGCCAATTTTCAGCAGAGGCCCAGGGAGAAACACTCCAGACACATGTCTTTGAAACATAGGAGGAAACTGGAGCACTCGGAAGAAACCCACACAAACACAGGGAGGACATGCAGACTCCACACAGAAGGCATTCCAGCTGAGAATTGAACCAGAGAACCTCTTGGTGTGAGGCGACAACGCTACTGCTGCACCACTGTACCATCCATATTTATTCATCATTTTTATATGGAGCCCCTGTTATCACCATGGCACTGCACTTGGTGCTTCCTTTAAGTAATGCTGAATTAGTATTCATTTGTAATTTGCACATTATATCAGACACTTTTTGAATGCCCATTTTTAAGCTATAATTTGAATAAATTATTCATTCATGTGTCTCATCTTTTCACATCTACTGCCAAAACCCTTTTTATTCCCTAGAGCAGCACGGGTCCCTGGTACAGTTCAGAGTATGCTGCATCCTCAACCCATTTATTACTGGAAAATACCCATGCTAGTTTTTTGGTGATATTAGTTAACATGACCAAATCACCTAGAGCCAATTTTTACACTGTCAAGTGGCTAGCCCTGACAAACTACACAGTCTGCGATCTGTGTTCTCCTATCTAGAGAATACTACACACCTCAGTTGATGGCCAAAGTGTTTGGTCTACACAATCCCCCCCCCCCCGGTATGCACCATCTGGAGTCATGCTGCTGCCCAAAACTCCATTCTTGGGTGAGTTTGAGGTGGAAACACTCTAAATGGTTTTGGCAGGTGGAAGGAATCCCACTGAAGCACAAAGAAAACATACAACAATTCAACAATTGGCTAAGCTTCTGGTGTCATTCAAAGGGGATCCACTATCTGTCTGCCTGGGACGACATGATCAACAAACCACAATGCTTAGCCAGAGATGGTCTGCACCTGTCACCCATGGGATTCAGGTTACTGGCTAAAGCTCTTGCCATCCCTATAGTGCTTTTTTTTTGGCAAAGTTCAAAGGAAAAAAATACCACAGTGACAGATACAAGCATGCAAAATTTGGTGGTAATGCTACTCAATGCTAGAAGTCTAAACCTCCAAATGCACTCTCTCGAGGCACTCCTAAAAATCGAGAACATCGATATCTGTGCAGTAACTGAGACATGGTTCAAGGCTCCAGAGAGCACCCCTGCAATACCAGGCTACAACACTTACCACACTTTTCAGCCACAAAACCAGGACCGAAACACTAAAGGCGGAGGAGTGTCCATATTCACTAAGGATATTCACACCTCCAGGCTAGTTGCCCAACACAATGCATCTGAAATTCTCCAGGTGCAAATAACACTAGGTAAGACTGCAATCCAAATTGTATCTTGCTACAGATCCCCCACCATGACCCAAGATTCTCACTGCACCTTTCTAAACATACTGGAAAATATTAAGATACAACCAAACACCCTAATACTGGGTGATTTCAACTACCCTGCCATTAACTGGGAAAACTACTCAGGTACCAACACCTTTTCCCAATGGTTCTTGGACTTCATAAATTCCAATGCCCTGGATCAACTAATCCATTGTCCCACCAGGTGCTCCAATATCCTAGACCCGGTCATTACCAACATGGGAGATAGATCCTCCACACCAGTGGTCACCCCCTCATTGGTCAGGTCTGACCATAAGCAAATCACCCTTGAAATCCACATCCCACCCCCACCCCCAGTAAGGAAACCTCCATAAAAAACTTCTCCAAAGCCAACTTCATGCTACTCAAGTCAGAAGTGACAAACGTCATGACACCCATACAGACAGGAGCTGAAAGTTTGACTGCTGAATCCTACATTAAGGCACTGTATGAGCACATCCACTCATGCATGAATTGTGCCATCCCAAAATAGAACCAAGACACTGTCCTCCAAAAAAAGGAAGCCAATCTGGTGGTCCCCTGCCATAAACAAACTATACAACAGAAGAAAGAAACTGTTGCAGAAAAGAGGAAAATTCCAGGATGCAAAAAACTCCCTTACCAGCCTCAGTAAGAAACTGAGATCTCTCATAAAATCCTCCAAAGGTAGTTATGAAAATAAAATTGCCAAAGATTCCAAAGATAACCACAAGGCATTCTATAGTTATATCAAGAATCTAAATGGCAATGCTCAGATATGCTCTGAGCTACAACAGAATGGCATTAAATATACTGAGCCCAAGGATATTGCCAATATCCTGGCAGATCGATTTAGTGCCAACTTCATCCCCCTCTCACCGCCTAAAGGGCCCATCTCAATACCAAAAGATTGCCAAATTCCAGTAATCATGGCCACACAGGTAGAAACCGCACTCTCCAAAGCTAAGAATACAGCATCCATGGGACCAGATGACATTCCGGTCTGTGTATTACATTAACTACAAAATGAACTGGCACCTCATCTAAGTGTCATGTTTAATCATAGCCTCACCTCGGGCTTCGTGCCCACTTAGTGGCACACAGCTACAGTTATCCCACTCCACAAGAGGGGGATCCACCTTGGATCCCAGGAACTACCGTCCCATCAGTCTGCCGAGCCTGATCTGCAAGGGCATGAAACGCATTATCATGGAACTTATAAACAAAGACATTGGCAACCTTCAAGCACTGGACCCCACCCAGTTTGGGTTCATGAAGGGCCGATCTTGTCTCCTGAACCTGATTGACTTCTTCGAATTAGTCTCCAGAGCTGTGGACGAGGGTAAGGAGGTCCACACAGCCTATCTGGACCTTGCCAAGGCCTTCAACACCACCCCCCACTCTGGAATTATAGATAAACTTACCAAGCTGGGCATAAATCCCTACGTCACTCAATGGATTGCCAACTGGCTTACTGACAGAACCCAGACTGTAAAAGTAGCCAACTTCAAATCCAGCTCCAGACATGTGACAAGCGGAGTACCTCAGGGTTCAGTCCTGGGACCGCTCTTGTTTGACATCTACTTCTCTGAAGTACAGGCCAACACTAAGGGACTCTGGCTAACAAAGTTTGCAGATGACTGCAAACTGGGAGCCATTATTGAATCCCCAAATGATGTGAATATTCTACAAAAGAGCCTTACAGAAACAGATACTTGGTGCCAGAGCCATGGGCTCAAGCTTACTACCAAGAAATGTATAGTTATCCCCTTTGGGAAAAAACATGTACCCATTAATTACCACATAGGTGGCAGTACACTAAATACCGAAAGTGTGATGAGAGACTTAGAGGCACAGGTGGACAGTGGTCTCACCTTCGATAACCACATCGCCACAACAGTCAGGAAATCCTTCTATGTGGCACACCTCATCACTAAGGGCTTTTCATCCAGAAAAAAAGAGGTCATTGTCCCACTGTACTCATTCCTCATTAGACCCATTATAGAGTACAATGCCCCATTTGGTATGTACCTCACAAGACATCTGCAACAACTGAAAAGGCCGCAGAAATACCTCACTAAAAGAATCACAGGCCTAAAGCAGATGTCCTATGCTGACTGTCTTAAAAAACTCCAGCTATACTCTGTGGCATATCGTCTACTCAGAGGAGAGCTCTGCTTAACATACAAGGCCATGCCAAATCCTGAGCTGTTGGACATGCTCCACTTAAAGAAATCCCAATCCCTCAGAATCCCACACGCTCCAGGGATCTAACCCTTGTCATCACAATGAACAAAACATGCTGGAGGGATAGGTTCCTGACCCAGAGACTCCCCAGACTCTGGGATAGACTGCCCATTCATGTCAAGCAGAGCGCCTCCTTGGCCCTCTTCAAAAGGAACCTTGACGATTGGATGGGAGATAGGGAATTCACCCCGGGGATCATGTCAGTTGCCCTGCTAGACAGGGGTCCAAGAAAGTAAATATTGTGGGAATAAATATCCAGGGAATTGTTATGGCTAGGCTTGTATAGGCCCTAGGGCTGATAGCCTAGTACCAGCCTATGAACCTATAAACATATAGAAACTTCATACAGTCATTTGCCTGAGATCAGGAATGAACCTTATACCATATGCATGGGGTTATGCCAAGCGTGTGTGTGTGTGTGTGTGTGTGTGTGTGTGTGTGTGTGTGTGTGTATATGTATATATATATATGTATATATATATATATATATATATATATATATATATATATATATATAAGCATGTGTGAGTGTATTTTTAGTCAAACTCAACCCTACTCCCTATGAATTTACTGCAGTTTTTTGGACTTTGTTTTATTAGTACTCTAAATGCTGTAAAAAAGTTACCACACTCTAGGCTATACAATATTTGTACAATTTCAATGCACATTACAATGCACATTACGTTTTCCAACTTCAACGTGCACGTTTAAAGACACACAATATCTTTTTACAAAGTCCGTATGTTACAATTGTCCTCCTTCTAGCACAGCACCACGGCTTTTGAAATCATAACCCACAGATGAGATGGCTGAATTGTTCAAGCGATGGACTGCTAATCCATGGTGTTTTGCATCCATGGGTTTGTATCCCACTCTCTTCAATGTTTGCTGTCATTCTGCAGCAGTTGAGGTTGGCATAATGGTCGAGGAGTTAACTGTACAGACACAAGGTGTAGGATTTGATTCTAAACTTTGAGGGAAACTGGCTAGATTTAAAATGGCCCACAAGGGCAGATAGCTTAGAACTTATTTAAAAACATATAACAATGTGTTGTATGCCATAAATTACCCATCAGCATTTCTGCTGGCTAGGCCAAGCCTGTGGATCACTGTTTATTGAAAATATTAGAGGGTTAGTACCCATTAGTACAACTATGTATTACCATCAGTGTCTATTTAACCATTGCAAATAGACATGATCTGTTACCAAACTGAAGTGACTACCTTGCAAATAGTATTTCAAGGCCTAGAAGGCCCATTTTGCTGCTCTGAACTCTCTTTCAGTAACTGAATGCCTCTTTTCTGCATTGCTGAGATACTTGCTGATACAGGACTCAGGGTGCTCCTCACTTTGAATGCCTTGGGACAGCACTGACCCTGCACCCCCTCCCCACACAAACCTACCTCTGGTGAGTCAGTATATAAGGTAAACTCTTTAGTAAAATCAGGAGTTAACAATACAGGTTCAAAGTGTCCTTTGGAGTTCAATACATGCTCATTCTACCTTCAGAGAGCATTGTGCTTTGGCACGAGTCTTCCCTATTATGATGTCTGTCAGAGGACAATCAGTAGTCTCAAAATTAAGCACAAATTTTCTTCAGTACCCATACAGTTCAATGAAAGCTTTCACCTACCCTAGCAGAGGGTACAGACCATTTATTTTTTTTAAATCAGGAGTTAACAGTACAGGTTCATAGTGTCCTTTGGAGTTCAGTACATGCTCATTCTACCTTCAGAGAGCATTGTGCCTTGGCACGAGTCTTCCCTATTATGATGTCTGTCAGAAGACAATCGGTAGTCTCAAAATTAAGCACAAACTTTCTTCAGTACCCAGACAGTTCAATGAAAGCTTTCACCTGCCCTAGCAGAGGGTACAGACTATTTATTTTTTATTTCCACTATTTTTCATAGTTGTGGTTTACTCCACCTCTTCCTATAAGATACCATAAGTACCTGGCTTCCATCATACTCAGATTACATATCTTAGCATTTATAGTCAAGCCTGCTTTTTGGGTTCTAGTATAGCCTGCACTTTAGGTAAGTGAGATGTCCAGTCCTCTGAATAAATGACCATGTACTTCATGTACCCTGCAGAATATCTGGATGGAGACATCAATATTTTATCCATTAGCTTCTGAAAGGAAACT
Source organism: Protopterus annectens (assembly GCF_019279795.1). Lineage (NCBI taxonomy): Eukaryota > Metazoa > Chordata > Ceratodontiformes > Protopteridae > Protopterus > Protopterus annectens. Next base: position 11,100,140 of record NC_056735.1, read on the forward strand.
GATGCTTCATGTAGATCAAATGGAAACTTTATGTACTGAAGTAGACCATTATGGATTAGATAAGCTGTTTTTTTTTCTTTTACAGAAGGGTTAAGTAGTATCTGTGAGTTTCCCTTTATCATGCCCAATTTTCAAGTATCTGGCATTTTCTATGTTCTTTATTAACGCAATAATTCTGACCAAGAGGTAGCTGTCAAATTTTGAAATGCCATTCAGTTTCCCAAATTCATTACAGCATCTGACATTTTAATCAGGTTTAGGGACTAGAACTACTGTGCTGCTCCCATCATTCTGTGACTCCTCAACCATGCCTAGTTTAAGTATTTTTAATTTCTTCAAAGCACAAATAAGAGCCGAACAAAACTGAAGGTTGAGACTAATGTTCCATTGTCAAAAAATAGAGCAGCAATAAAACATAAAATAAAACAGCAGAACAAGACAGTAGCCATTTCATCATAAAACAAAGTTTAATGCGTTCAAAGGTAAGCACTTTCACAACAGCTTCATCAGACCTATAAAGACATATCCCACAAGCACTCAGTATATAATGATAGCTCTAACTGATAGTAAAAAACTAGCCTATCAGAACCATTAATTTATTAACTACCAATTGTATAAAACCAATGTACCCTGCAGTGTACATGGCGCAAAACACAAAACAAAAAATATATATAAATGGAAACATACAAAAAATATATATAATAAAAGAAGCAGTAAATTAAAATAAAAACATAAATATATATAAAGTCATCTAACATAACCTTAGGTCTGTAGTGGGCGACCTTTCAAAATGGGCTTAAGGGGAACTTTCTCATTAAGCCCCCTTCCATGGTCAGCCCTTAACCTAATAATCCACTTCATCTCCCTAGTTTCCATATAATTAATTACAGCTCCTTCATGTGTTCCAGGCTGCACCACATCCATGACCATAAACATAAACAGATGATCATTCCCTTCTGCCATGACATGTTTAAAAAGGGCATTATTAAATGAACAGACACGGATGCTGTAAAGGTGTTCCCTAATCCTATCCTTTAATCGCCTGTTCATCTTGCCCACATGGAATGCTCTACAGGCCTCAGAACAACTCAGATAAACAACATGAGAAGTTGAGCAGTCTGCATTAATCCTAAAACAATGCAAGTAGCCTGTATCTGGGTGTAAAAAATTACCACTATTATCAATGAAACCACAATAGTTACAGTTCCCACAAGGGTTGGTCAAACCACCAGATAGAGCAGTCACAGTAGTATTAAACTTAAGGTAGCAAAGTAACCTCTTGATAGAGCTCCTATTCTAGTAGCAGAATCTAGGTGTACTGCCTACCAGATTACTAATACCAGGATCAGACATCAAAACTCCCCATTGCTTCCTAATGACCTATGAGATCAAATTGACATCTGAAGTATATGAAAGGGACAATGAGATATGTCTACCAACCTCTCTGGCTGATCTATCCTCCTGAACATCAACTGGTCTGAGTGAGAAATAAGGTCTCCCCATAGTATCCCTCAAACCAGGAATCAAGGCTAATTGTCCTTCTATCTCATTCGGGCCATACCCTCTCACGCTCAACCTTCTCCTCAGATCACATATCTCTGCTTCAAATCCTACATTTGTAGCATTCAACCTGGAAGCCCCAAGCCCTTGTCCCCTTACTGAGTTGTTGTGAGACCTGTAGAGTGTTCTCTGTGGGCAAGACGGACAGGCGATTAAAGGCTAGGATTAGGGAACACCTTTACAGTGTCCATGTCCATTCATTGAATAATGCCCTTTCTAAACATGTTATGGCTAAAGAGAATGATCATGTGTTTAGGTTTAGGGTCATAGATGTGGTGCAGCCTAGTCCACCTGTAGGAGATGTAATTAATTACATGGAAACAAGGGAGGTGAAGTGGATTATTAGGTCAAGGGCTGACCATGGTAGGGGGCTTAATGAGAAATCTCCCCTTAAGCCATTTTAAAGGTCGCCCACTATGGACCTAAGGATATGTTAGATGATTTTATATATATTTATATGTTTTTATTTTAATTTACTGCTTCTTTTATTATATATATTTATTTTATTTATTTTTTTGTATGTTTCCATTTATATATATTTTTTGTTTTGTGTTTTATGCCATTTGCACAGCAGGGTGCATTTGTTTTATACAATTGGTTGTTGTTTGTCTTTTTGGCTTTTCCTGGTTAGGGTTCGCCAAAGCGGAATTCCGGTCCACTAATGATTGGCAGTACATTTTTATGGTGCCGAGTTGCCAGCCTGATGCCCAACCTTCAACGAAGGCACGCCCATTTATGCATGTCTTTCGGAGGCCACTCGACCGCAGGGAGGACATGCAGACTCCACACAGAAGGCACTCCAGCCGAGAATCAAACAGGAGAACCTCTTGCTGTGAGGCAGCAACGCTACCACTGTACCACTGCGGCTGCGTTTTATACAATTGGTAGTTAATAAATTAATGGTTCTGATAGGTTAGTTTTTTGCTATCAGTTACAGCTATCATTATATATTGAGTGCTTGAGGGATATGTCTTTATAGGTCTGATGAAGCTGTTGTGAAAGCGCTTACCTTTGTATGCATTAAACTTTGTTTTATGACAAAATGGCTACTGTCTTGTTCCACTGTTTTATTTTATGTTTTATTTTTAATTTCTTCTTTGCTAGCTGTCTTTGCTGTAGCACTTTGTAAAGTCTGAATCTAGCTTTTATTCCAGGTTTCATTTCTGTTATGTTCTAACAGTTTAGTTGTCCTGGCATTTTTGAAAATGCTCCTTTATTTTATAAGATACATTTTCTTATTAACTGCTTCTGGACTTTGATGAGGACTATTCTACCTCCCTGGATTCTCCTGCATGAACTTCAGTTTGTAAGCTCACTGTGGAATTCTTTGCTTCCTTCCATAACTTCATTACATTAATGAGGTAGATTTGCTGTATATTTCTGCCTAAACTTATAGTTTATTGTATTCATTCTTTCTATCATCTCAAATGATGACTTTTGTTTGGTCAGAAACTGTTTTCTGTGAAGGAGAATAGAACTTGTGCCTGATCTCCTAAGTTAAATTCTGTAAGTCAACATTCAGATTATAAATTTGCTGCATTTTCTGAGCTCTCTTCATGTACTACCTTACTATTGTTACCAGTTTTAGTCTGTTCTGCCAACTAATATTCCCCCGGATTCATGAAGCTCGGCGCAAGGCCGGTGTAAGGCTTGCGCCGGCAGTGCAGTGTATAACCGGCGTAGCAGCGCCACATGCATAGTAATGAGTGCGTGCCGCAACCACAACCACGTGCAGAGGGCACGTACGCGAGCAAGTAGGATGCGCCCGTAGGCGTGGCCAAGCCGGCAGGCGAGGAGCAACCTAAAGTGCTGACTGTCACAGGCCGCCTGCAATAGTAACCGCACCAATCAGTGTCCGTGGATAATGAAACGTACGCAGAGTATGCAACATAGTACCCGTCCACACAAAATGGAGAACCAAACATTAATCCACGAAGTCCAAATTGTACCCGTCCAAGGAACAAAGGATACGCGTAATACCGTGTCCGTCACGCAATGCACTGTCAGCAGGCATACCCAGTGAAGGTGTACTGCATCATGTCAGCGCGCCGCACCTACACACGAGTAGCCCCATGGGCATGGTCACCAGCAGTCCCACAGTGGTAGTGAGAGTACACAGCTGGGCAGTCGTGTCTATATAACAACCAGAAAGAAACCAGATACCCTAAACACAGACAAACATGTGCATAGCAACATGTGCTAGACCCAGCAACGCATCTGCCGTGATACACATAGGATGGCGTATGCCGAAGCGGAATATCCAGAAGCAGAACCCATGCATGCAAATGTAATACACAACAGCCCCGTCATAGCACGTAACCCGCACCCATGTACGACCGTCCACCCAATCCAGCTAGCAGCCTTGCGCAGCTGCACACCTAGACACAGTGGGTATACCCCAAATGTAGTAGGAAGTATTGTCCTAGGCAGTGACACGCGTGCAAATATGTACCCCACATGTCAACATCCCACCCCAGGTACTGATATCCAAATGGCCACATGTGAATGTGTCGGCAGAATGCGTACATCCCGCATGTGGTACGGACCTGTCGAAACCCCATAGGTGTTCACACGCCATGGTGTCCATAACTGTACACATCTGGACAAAGCAGTATGTGCAGCCACTGTACCGATGATTAGCTATGCAGACATGTCAAACACAACACATAGGGCAGAACATCCGCCCACCAAGCAGGTCATCCCAGCAGGGTGCCACATGCACAGAAGGTGAAGGTAGGACATCACACATAGATATTTGTTGTGCCGTATGGCCAAACACCCACGGCCAATGCAAAGGATTGAATAACACGTATATGCCCGTATGAATGGGTATGTCATAGCATGGGAATAGCCTAAGCTATCTAACATAATAGCCATGCGTACCAGATACAAAATGCCAGTAACATGCAGTAGTAATGCAGGAAGGCATACACGACTGTGGCAATATCACAGGACATGGCACGTGTCAAGTGTCGACGCAGGACACAAATGTCCAGGATGGGGCCCCCCTGCAAAGAGGAACACGTGCCAACCCCACCCCCACTGACATATCGGCAGTAGAAACACAACCCAAACACACACCAACACCACCGTCCAACCCACGATAGCAACGGAGGCCGGACAAAGACCACCATGATGCGTGCACAAACAGGGACACGGGTAACCGTTGCTCCGACAACCCCCCACAGGCCACCGAATAATAGTATGGACATACGCATGTAATGCTGCGAAGGATGTGTGGTAGTCCTCAGTATCACAGAGGTAGGTACACAGATACACTGTAACCAACCGTGACATATGTGCACTGTACACAGCATACCTGCAGGTAATACATAGTTCAATCATGTGCCACATAAATATCCACGTATGAATGAGGACAGGGGATAGACAAGTGTGAATGGGACAAACGCAGAACATGGCATATGTATGATAACCGGTACCACCCACAGCATTGTATGCCAATAGCAGAAGCTATTGTTGGTTGTCCAAACACACGTGTCTGTACACACGGAATACCATAGCAATAACCCACGCCCGGATGTGGGTAATGCTGGATATACCCACGGTAGATGTGGTGCGGTCCTGAGGCCGATGCCCGAGGGACCACACAAAGGCAACCGTGGGTAAATACAGCAGTACCCACACCCAGACGTGGGTCATTGCTAGTATGCCATATCATCTAGGGAAAGAAACTATATATTCCCAGACATAATGGCACAGCATAATGCCTGTCCGCCGCCCATCCGCAGATATACGGCACCTGCGGCGGTGCGGACGTACTGCGCGAGATGTCCGTTGCCAATGTCGACACTGTCTCGCTATGTGAAACAAAGTCAACATAGCAATTCAGTACAAAACAGCGATGGAGAGCCCGATGTCCCTGTTGCTGTGCTGTACAACCTGTTCCGCCATGTTAAATGTGTGTAGCAGAGCGGGACTGCCCCAAAGTAAGCAACGGACATGTCCGTGGCTCAGTTAAAGCTGTCATGCAATGTTAAACCCATGTAACATAGCGAGACAGGTTATAAATACCGAGGTATACTAATGGAAATAGGTCCGGTCGACCAGACCGTGTGCCATTACTATAACACGATCTACAACGGGCACGCCGGCCAATCAGCGTGCACGGTTAGGAATAATGGGGGGGGTTATGGTATCATAGACACGGACAAACCATGCCCATGTGACTCGTCTAACATTCGTACATGGTCAGGGCAGTTCCGTACACTAGGCGGACAAGACCAAACCCAAAGCACCACAGGAACACCCTGACAATCGAAGGCCTGTATGCGTTGGGGCTATAAGCCCCCATGATCTGAATATCCCTGCGGTCATGACATATGCATCCTGGGCCATGAGCAGTAGGGAATAAGGAATGTGTAACATGTAGTACCGCACTTTTCCCAGCAGGAGAATGGATGCCTGTGACGTACGTGAGTTCGGGGGGTGGGGTGGGGGGAAACTATTTTAATGTAGCTATGTACCATGGGTATGCATATAAATGAGCCAGAACAGCAAACGTGTAGTGGTCACAGCAACCGGCAAACGTGAATGCAGTCCCGTTTGAATTACGACTATAGAACATATAAATGTGAACGTGTACGTAATGCGTCTGTGCCGCAAAGACAGTTACATGTGTAAAGGTGAAAGTGTGTTCCGCACACGTCTGTCAACCGGATCAGAGATATGTTACCGGAACAGTCACAACTAATACAGACCACATAACCACACAGACCCAGTAAACATATGTAACCAGAATACGGATATGCATGTGCGCCTGCGCTTAACCCACAATTAGGAAATGCAAGTGCGCCTGTGCGTGTGTGATCCGCTCACAGCAGGGAAAGTTAATGCTGTGTCCTCCACGTTAGTTATACATGTCTCAAAACTGTCAGCCTCTGAAAGTATGGAACCGGACAATGCCATGCAAAGTACCGGTACAAATAGTGAGAAACACATGCTATGTGATAAGACAAACATAGAATGTGGATAGAATAACGTGTGTGTTAGTAGCAGGGATTGATGACGGTTATGCATCTGTAACCCGACCCACTTGTCAGAAGGTGCCACCGTATGAATTGTGTTTTGTTGGCTCACACTTGTTGACCGGGCTAGGCTAGCTGGATATATGTCCAGTCTCAGCAGAGGCCCGTGGAGAAATGCTCCACACACAATAATAGCACAACATACCAAAGTACTCATATATGTAACCAAAAAAGAACAACAATAGAAAGTGTCCTGAAAGGACTGGTTACATACAGATTCAAGACGACAGAGAAATATATGGCCAGTGGAAGCACATCATAATTACGGAATCAGGTCTCTATAGAATCAAGTAAGTCTCACATGACATGCCAGCGAATTGCCAGATAGACACAGGTCAATGTAACACACAGCAAGATAAAGGGCCAACCAGCCGTACACCCTGCCAGAACCTGTACAGTGGAAAGGTATGGTATGGTAATAGATGTGTGTACACAGGTAATCCACAGGCAGTAACAAAGCAAGGTATGAAACGAGGGTTTCACATGTATATATGTACACACAACAGTCCAACGGCCCGTATATATGACACATGGATATAGATATGCCAAGTAATACATAATATGGGTAGTCGAACAGACATCCGCGAACGGGGAACATACAGCAGCAGTCAAAACCACTGGCCAGATGGTGACAGTCCAGCAAGTTCTACACTTTACAGATGCACACTGTTGTCCATTGTAGGACTCCAAAAATTGCTCCATTCGCAACCCCTGCTGCGATCGACGCAAAAGAAGTGACAGCTGCGACTACGGAACAGCTAGACATATGCACCAACAGCTAGTTTAAGGTTGATGACACGTGTCCATGAAATGCAGGACATATGAACAGAAATCCCCAGATTGGTGAGTCCATAGAAGTGCATCCACATCCCAGTACCGCACACATTAAGCATGTGTAATGTGTACCGTCGAGGGTTGCAGTCATGGGAACCTGTGTATGCAGAAATGGGCTTAGGTGTTGTTTGGCAGAGAGTCCGTTGGCCCGCCCCGTGGGAGGGATGTGGGTATAGCACATGCCTTAATCTCCACTAATGGTGCAAAGCATCCACCGGATAATGCGGAAAGCAGGTGTGAAATGTGTACAGCCCTATATCAGTGTCCAGTAGGTGATTCCCATGGATGGACACGCGTACGACAAGATGGCACCCATAACTGGAAATCTGGCGGAATTACACAGCTGCAGTAAGGCATAGCACAGGAAATACAGATAGGGACTACATTAGAAATTCCCCATACAAAGTCAGACCGTCGTGCGAATACCGGCGTACATAGCTCTCAATCTGCCATCACCAAAATGGAGATCACTCGCCTCCATAATGCGGAACAAATGGGCGACCTGTGGAACACATACTAATGGCTCACTAACAACTTCAACTAGGAAGGTCATAGGATGGTTAAACTATGCCGTTTCCACTTATAAAGAAGATCCTTTAATGAATTAATATGATTAATGTCAATTGACCATGGATTTCACCTAAACCATTCCTAACACTGAATGTGTAACAGACCCTTTCAATGTGGAACTTTGAGGGATTCCGAGGAGCATGACCCATTGAAGACCCCAAATGAGGTACGTCCCTCATAACCAGGTACACTGGAGAGGTATGCTGGCGTAGCCATGAATACGGATGTTATGAGTGTCACTACTCATGCAATGGAAATAGCGCTCCCTATCACCCACCGCACATTCCGGAATGCCTAGGCAGCAATCAGCTAGGAAGGCACAGCACTATGCGAAACGTAACAAGGGCAATGGCCGAACGTCAGGGTGTTTACACATAATGACAACAGGTCAGGGTATGCAGGAGCTACCTGTCCAGAATACATGTACTAAACCGGTGATCCTAGGTGGACAGGTGGGAAGAAAGACAGCAGGACAAATGTGCAAACATGCATATGTCCTACCCCGGTAACTGTGAATGACAACGTATGCCCCGCGAAAGTCAATGTGGAAGGTAAGCAGACACAAAGGTGATGTGTCACCCAGGGTGCCATGAAGTGTCAACATAACAAATGTCAGGCCCCCATAGCCGTACGTGAGCCCCGCCACCGACGGGAAGCGCAAATACGACGCACACATATGGTACAGGAAAGAACAAGTAGTGTGGATAAGCAGATGTAGACCTGTGTGAGGAACACAACTGTCTGCGTGGGTGTGCCGTGCAAATACAAAGTAATGCCATGTGGTCTGTCATGCCGCCACACACTGTGTGTGTATTGTAGGCAGACAGTAGGCATGTTGTAGTAGTCACATACCCTGCAACTGCACAGATGTACGCAGACTGAGTAGAAGTCTGCCTCATATGTTCGCTGTGTTCCACGTAACAGTAGCAGTCCAGCGCCCACATAATAACTGACGACAGGACACAACGACAAACATGCGAGGAAGACACCACATTGGACGGAAATGCCATACGCATGCATAACATATCACTGTGCCCACTATCAATGTTTCTAAGAGAAACATGACATGACTGGCCCCGAGTGTCCCACTATCTCCTAAGGCCGTGTCCAGATATACGTCCCCTGAGGTGGAGTGTTATGAACAGACACAGATACATGTGTGTGGAAACACTAGGATCCACTTCAAAATGATGGGATGTGCTCATAGCCGGCCTTAGGCATAGGCCAACCCAGCGGCTGCCTAGGGCGCCGCTCTAGCAGGGCCACCTTTCCAGTATTTATGTCATGTAGGTACACCAGGATGGGGGCACCATGTGTTGTGGTGGGGGGCGCCATGGAGCCCTATCGCCTAGGGCAGCGGTTGACCTAAGGCCGCTCCCGTGCTGCCGTAGGAGGGTTAGTATGGTCCGCAGGTATGTGCTGAAGTGCACATGAAACAGCGGTCTACAAGGATTACCCATAGTGGCGACACCTGCACAGACGGTTATAGCGGGGCATACACACGACCATGCACACAGCTCAGATAGACATACACACACCATAAACAGGCAATGATACACAAGGTCTATGGCGTGTACGAGTACAGTGACAGTACAGCAAGGATAGCTGTCTGCCAAGATATACAGCAGATGTCTCTAGGGCGTGCCGGAATACGGACATTGCATGGACAATGAGTGGATATGCATCGTACCACAGTTCTATGTGTCAGCTGTGCAAATATGCGATACATGGGACAGACAGCTGTTCATGCAAGAGCAGTGCTATGGGCATAACATATGTATGTATATATACATCGAGAGAGATACAGACGGACACATGTGGCAAGGCCGGGAGTGGAACGTACACAGCACTACCCTATCACACCACAGCAGGGCGCACATGGAGAACACGCTACGGAGGTTGCCAACCACAGCAGGCACACAGGCAGTCCACTAGCCGCGTCTCAACATCCACAAACACAGAGATGTTGGCAGGATATAAGTGTTCTGCGGAACGTCTAAAGCCATAACCTATGAACCCATGCGGCTGGGAGCATAGACACACACACACAGCTGGCAGGCATGGGGATTGACCTTACCCCCACCTACCCAACCGCACGACAGTATGACACAGGTATGGAATGCGCTACGTGGACCACTGAACACAGCACCGTCAGAGGCATACGTCTAAGTGGGTGACAACATCTGTAAAGGAATAGACGCCGATAGCCAAGGTATGTGTTGCGAAGCGTCTAAAAGCATTACTATCTCCAGAGGCAGCTGAAAACACACACACACACACCACAAACACACACGGGGAAGGGCCGGGAGTTGAACCTATGACTACCTACATGAGCACACTACAGCAGGATGCATTTACAGAACGCGCTGCCGAGATTACTGAGCACAGCGCTGTCAGAGGCATACTTCTAGGCGGGTGACATCATCCGTAAATGAATAGATGCCAATAGCCAAGGTATGTGTTGCGAAGCGTCTAAAAGCATTACTATCTCCAGAGGCAGCTGGAAACACACACGCACACACCACAAACGGGGAAGGGCCGGAAGTTGAACCTACGCCTACCTACATGAACACACCACAGCAGGATGCATTTACAGAACGCGCTACCGAGATTACTGAGCACAGCGCTGTCAGAGGCATACTTCTAGGCGGGTGACATCATCCGTAAAGGAATAGATGCCAATAGCCAAGGTATGTGTTGCAAAGTGTCTAAAAGCATTACTATCTCCAGAGGCAGCTGGAAACACACACACACACACCGGGAAGGACCGGGAGTTGAACCTATGCCTACCTACATGAACACACCACAGCAGGATGCATTTAAAGAACGCGCTACAGAGATTACTGAGCACAGTGCTGTCAGAGGCATACTTCTAGGCGGGTGACATCATCCGTAAAGGAATAGATGCCAATAGCCAAGGTATGTGTTGCGAAGTGTCTAAAAGCATTACTATCTCCAGAGGCAGCTGGAAACACACACACACACACACACCACAAACACACACGGGGAAGGGCCGGGAGTTGAACCTACGCCTACCTACATGAACACACTACAGCAGGATGCATTTACAGAACGTGCTACCAAGATTACTGTGCACAGCGCTGGCAGAGGCATACTTCTAGGCGGGTGACATTATCCGTAAAGGAATAGATGCCAATAGCCAAGGTATGTGTTGCGAAGCGTCTAAAAGCATTACTATCTCCAGAGGCAGCTGGAAACACACACACCACAAACACACATGGGGAAGGGACGGAAGTTGAACCTACACCTACCTACATGAACACCCTACAGCATGATGCATTTACAGAATGCGCTACCGAGATTACTGAGCACAGCGCTGGCAGAGGCATACTTCTAGGCGGGTGACATCATCCGTAAAGGAATAGACGCCAATAGCCAAGGCATGTGTTGCGAAGCATCTGAAAGCATTACTATCTCCAGAGGCAGCTGGAAACACACACACACACAGGGAAGGGCCAGGAGTTGAACCTACGCCTACCTACATGAACACACTACAGCAGGATGCATTTACAGAATGCGCTACCGAGATTACTGAGCACAGCGCTGTCAGAGGCATACTTCTAGGCGGGTGACATCATCCGTAAAGGAATAGACGCCAATAGCCAAGGTATGTGTTGTGAAGCATCTAAAAGCATTACTATATCCAGAGGCAGTTGGAAACACACACACACACCACAAACACACACGGGGAAGGGCCAGGAGTTGAACCTACGCCTACCTACATGAACACACTACAGCAGGATGCATTTACAGAATGCGCTACCGAGATTAATGAGCACAGCGCTGTCAGAGGCATACTTCTAGGCGGGTGACATCATCCGTAAAGGAATAGACGCCAATAGCCAAGGTATGTGTTGTGAAGCATCTAAAAGCATTACTATCTCCAGAGGCAGCTGGAAACACACACACCACAAACACACATGGGGAAGGGATGGAAGTTGAACCTACACCTACCTACATGAACACCCTACAGCATGATGCATTTACAGAATGCGCTACCGAGATTACTGAGCACAGTGCTGGCAGAGGCATACTTCTAGGCGGGTGACATCATCCGTAAAGGAATAGACGCCAATAGCCAAGGCATGTGTTGCGAAGCATCTGAAAGCATTACTATCTCCAGAGGCAGCTGGAAACACACACACACACAGGGAAGGGCCAGGAGTTGAACCTACGCCTACCTACATGAACACACTACAGCAGGATGCATTTACAGAATGCGCTACCGAGATTACTGAGCACAGCGCTGTCAGAGGCATACTTCTAGGCGGGTGACATCATCCGTAAAGGAATAGACGCCAATAGCCAAGGTATGTGTTGTGAAGCATCTAAAAGCATTACTATATCCAGAGGCAGTTGGAAACACACACACCACAAACACACACGGGGAAGGGCCAGGAGTTGAACCTACGCCTACCTACATGAACACACTACAGCAGGATGCATTTACAGAATGCGCTACCGAGATTAATGAGCAAAGCGCTGTCAGAGGCATACTTCTAGGCGGGTGACATCATCCGTAAAGGAATAGACGCCAATAGCCAAGGTATGTGTTGTGAAGCATCTAAAAGCATTACTATCTCCAGAGGCAGCTGGAAACACACACACACACCACAAACACACACGGGGAAGGGCCGGGAGTTGAACCTACGCCTACCTACATGAACACACTACAGCAGGATGCATTTACAGAACGCGCTACCGAGATTACTGAGCACAGTGCTGTCAGAGGCATACTTCTAGGTGGGTGACATCATCCGTAAAGGAATAGACGCCAATAGCCAAGGTATGTGTTGCGAAGCATCTAAAAGCATTACTATCTCCAGAGGCAGCTGGAAACACACACACCACAAACACACACGGGGAAGGGCCGGGAATTGAACCTACGCCTACCTACATAAACACACTACAGCAGGATGCATTTACAGAACGCGCTACCGAGATTACTGAGCACAGTGCTGGCAGAGGCATACTTCTAGGTGGGTGACATCATCCATAAAGGAATAGACGCAGATAGCCAAGGTATGTGTTGTGAAGCGTCTAAAAGAATTACTATCTCCAGGGGCAGCTGGAAACACACACACGGGGAAGGGCCAGGAGTTGAACCTACGCCTACCTACATGAACACACTACAGCATGATGCATTTACAGAACGCGCTACCGAGATTACTGAGCACAGCACTGTCAAGAGGCATACTCCTAGGTGGGTGATATCATCTGCAGAGGCAAGGCAGCCGATAGGGAATGAAGACAGAGTGCGCAGTCACACAGCATGTTACTATCCCAAGGTGGGCATACAGTAACACGGTAGTGCTGCACTCGGGAATACCAACTAACTACGGAGCACAAAATCACGACATGGATACGGGATGCACCACAGACTGTATACCCTATGAGAGAGCAACCGGCGTGCATGATGTAGGCAGCCATTGTGGCATATCAACCACATATGACTCACCTGGACGGCCACCAGGGCTATGCAGGATGTCATTGGCCATGGCTACACGCCTAGTAGCAGACGTCGGTGCCGACTGTACTGTGTTCCCACGAATGGCGTACTGGGCATGCCCTCACACCTAGCGGTCGCGAAGGGGAAACATACATGCACACGGGGTATAACCACAGACGGGCGCGGTGTGCACTGTACTGTGTGTCCATCTACACAGCTGCTTACTGGGCATGCTCACACACTTAGCATTTGCAGAGTGCAGACATGCATACACATGGGGTGGAATCTTGGAAGGGCAGAGTGTGGACCGTCGTGTGTGTCCACCTACACAACAGCAACCCGGGCATGCTCACACACTTGGCGGTTGCAAAGGGGGAACATACATGCACACGGGGTATCTTCACAGACGGGCGCGGTGTGCACTGTACTGTGTGTCCATCTACACAGCTGCTTACTGGGCATGCTGACACACTTAGCATTTGCAGAGTGCAGACATGCATACACATGGGGTGGAATCATGGAAGGGCAGAGTGTGGACCGTCGTGTGTGTCCACCTACACAACAGCAACCCGGGCATGCTCACACACTTGGCGGTTGCAAAGGGGGAACATACATGCACACGGGGTATCTTCACAGATGGGAGCGGTGTGCACTGTACTGTGTGTCCATCTACACAGCTGCTTACTGGGCATGCTCACACACTTAACATGTGCAGAGTGCAGACATGCATACACATGGGGTGGAATCATGGAAGGGCAGAGTGTGGACCGTCGTGTGTGTCCACCTACACAACAGCAACTCGGGCATGCTCACACACTTGGCGGTTGCAAAGGGGGAACATACATGCACACGGGGTATCTTCACAGACGGGCGCGGTGTGCACTGTACTGTGTGTCCATCTACACAGCTGCTTACTGGACATGCTCACACACTTAGCATTTGCAGAGTGCAGACATGCATACACATGGGGTGGAATCATGGAAGGGCAGAGTGTGGACCGTCGTGTGCATCCACCCACACAACAGCAACCCAGGCATGCTCACACACTTGGCGGTTGCAAAGGGGGAACATACATGCACACGGGGTATCGTCACAGACGGGCGCAGTGTGCACTGTACTGTGTGTCCATCTACACAGCTGCTTACTGGGCATGCTCACACACTTAGCATTTGCAGAGTGCAGACATGCATACACATGGGGTGGAATCATGGAAGGGCAGAGTGTGGACTGTCGTGTGTGTCCACCTACACAACAGCAACCCGGGCATGCTCACACACTTAGTATGTGCTACGCGCCGTCCGGCATGCAGACGGAGTGTACACACCGCAAGTCACGGCCAGGTAAACCCGTCCACACGCACAGGGTGGACACACATGCAGTTACACGTACACACACAGATGACATCACAGGCATCACGGGTGCAGGCCGAACATGTACACACTGCAGTGAACACTGTAGCTGCCATGCCAGCACCATGTCATTGGTGCAGCAGTATGCCTCACGGTCCAGCAACAGCATGTGACATATGTCCACAGGTCTATATAGCGGTGTACACCCGTCATGCAGAGTACACATGTACTATCAATGATCCCACATGTGTGATGTAGTCCGCCCATATCAGTATACATAGACAGGCATGCTCCACACATACCACGGCCCTGACACAGATATGACACATGACTGCTGCTGTACCACAGTGAAACAACGTCCGGATATGTCATATAAGTGATTGTCTGGCTGTGTGCATGGACTGCACACAGGACACATATGAAGCCTGTGATGTACCACATGCATAACACTGGCATACGCAGTAATACACACACAAATGGAAGGTGGACACATGTCTGTGGTATGCTCCCACTACAGGGTGTAGCGGTGTTAACTGGGACACATACCCTTGTACAGTTCGCCTGTGACAGCTGTGATACCATACCACAGTCCATGTTCTATGTATGTCGACACACGTCACAACATAGCAATGCATACACACATGGCAACAGGGAATACATGTGACACGTGTACCATGCATGGTGCAGCCATGCATGTGCAGTGGCCGATGTCCATAACATAGTTGCAACTCCCTACCACATGCATACCCATCATGGGGGCCATTATATGGTGGCATAGTAACAGCACGCATGGCAGTATGTGTGTACATCATGTGTTTAAACACCTGTCCTCATGCATGTGTGCAGGTGGTGGTCACAGGTGTGTCACACACCATCCTACCCTGCCATGTGCATACAGTATGCTATGTCGCTGTTACATGACAGTGCTGCCATAATGCATACCCATCGGTCAGGTGTCATCGACCGTATGTCACATGGCTACTGTAACACCTACCACCTCCCAAGTGCATATATCGGCACATCTGCCGGATACAGTGTAGGTACGCATAATGCACTACATACCGCTGCACGCCTGCACATGTCTCATATGGCGGGTGTGGCATTTCCAGCACCGACATGTGTGCAGGAATCTGTGCCCATGTATGCCACATATCGGGGGGACTATGTCCCACATGCCACACATCACTGTACACCATAGTAGAGATCTGTACATACCTCAGTGTGGGGTGCATGGATGTGGATGGTGCAGTACATGCAACACGTCGTCTCTCCGTGTAGGCATGTGTGGTCACCACCATGTGAGTGTGTCAACATGTTTGTATGTCTGCTGCCTGGTGTGAGGGTGTATGCAGATATAGTGTTGTGAACGGACACTAACCACACAGGGTGACCATCCCGTACTGGTGCTGCATTGCACGACCCTGTCAATGCCATAGGTGTGAGCCATACTGGCCACCTGTGCAAGTCTGCCCCCTGTGACATGGCGTGTGGGTGCATTGTATTGTGAGGGTGCTGACCACACAGGCAGGCGTCCCCATCTGCACACTATGGGGTGTGCGCCATAGTGGTGTACACCCCGCAATTGCGGCCATATTCCTGTACCGGTACAGCGTCCTACTGCTGCACAGCATGCACCACAGCTGACAGGTGACACCTGAGGTCAGTGGCCAGCATGCTGTGTACGACACCTGCACAATGTCACCATACCTGTACTGTGTCATGCCATGTATGTGATGTCTCCATCCACCGTAGCCTGTGGCACCGACCACAGGCGTCAGGTGCAGTATATGTGTGGACATGTGTGTCATGTACTGTGTAAACAACGTTAAACTATGTCTGGCTCTGTGCTCCGCAGGTTTTCCCTTAGAACTTCTCTACTTGCAATCTAAACTGTCTGTTCTCTATCACAAAAGCTCAGCACTTGCTCCTAAAGTATTCTTATATAGGTAAAGTACATATATACTAGACGGAGTACTACACTAGCCTAGAATCCCCTTGAGTACCCACTTCCCTATAGGTCCCTTCTGACCCAGTTACACAGAAAACGCATTCACGTTCTCTGGCATGTTGAAGGGTCAATTGCTAGCGACCACTCCTGTTCAGCTGGTGAATCTGGGCATCCTGAGACAATGTTACAATTGCCTCATGTACACAGACAACCCGCACCTTCCCCCACAAACCAAAATACATGTGAGAGATGCAACTATATAGCCAAACAGGAGGCTGAGCTCTCTCAACTCAGGACCGGCAAGACCAGACGGGAGGAGAAGGGCACCACGCACACCACAAACCCAGTGTCACATAGAACTATCACAACTGCAAAACAAACACATAAACACACAAAGACATACTCAGAGGCACTGTTCAAACATATACCAAACCTACTGAGGCCTCCAAAGCAGACACCCAAGCAACTGCCTCCACAAGACATAGGACATGCAACACATAGTTCTCAATGTCAGTGTGCTAAACAGCCACAGCCCTTAAGGCCACACACAATGCCAGACACACTTGTAATAGGTGACACCATTGTCAGACACACCGACGTCCCACCCACCAGACTGAACAAGGGAATGATCACAGTAGGCTGCCTGTCGGGCGCTGGAATCCGCCACATAACACAAGCACTCAGGTCACTCCGCAGCATGTACAAGTATGACGCGGTCATTGTCCATGCCGGTGTCAACGACCGGAGACATACCTCCCTGGGCTACATGAAAGGAGACATAGAAGGGCTCTCAGATTATGTAGCCCAGGCCAGCATGACCCTGACCAGTATCCCACCCTCATCAGGAATGATGCCACAATACAAAGTCAGAATGATCAGCTTTAATAATTGGCCTAATTACCGGTGTCAGTCTGAGGGGGTCCAATGTCTTCTTGCCTGGGATGACATGCTTGACACGCCACGCTCCTTCGCAAGGGATGGCTTGCACCTGTCACCCCTGGGCTTCCGGAGTTTTGCAAAGGCTCCTGCCACCCCCATAGTGCCCACTGCAGGCAAGGCTCAAATGATATACCTACTGCCCTAGACTACAAACCTGGAAAGAACTAAGGGTAATACTGCTCAATGCCAGTAGTCTAAGCCCAAGCTGCACACCCTCAAAAGCCCTCCTCAGTATGGAGGACATCGATGTCAGTGCTGTGATTGAAATGTGGTTCAGGGCTCCTGAGAGCACCCCAGCACTATCAGGTCATACCTCATATCACGCGTTCAGGACCCAAATCTGGACCGAACCACAGAAGGAGGGGGAGTCTCCATTTGCATGAAGGATACCCACACCTCCAGGTTGGCGGCAACGCACGTAGCAGCGGAGACCATCCAGGTGCAATTAACCATGGGTAGAACTGCCCTACAGTTTGTAGCATGCTACAGACCACCCTCCCAAACCCAGGATACCCACACAGCCTTCCTGAAGACACTGGGGAGTATGAATGCTCTCCAAACACCATCATATTGGGTGACATCAACTACCCATACATAGCCCGGGAACATTACCCAGGACCCAACACCCTAGACCAAAGGTTCCAGGTGTTCATACACCCGAATGCTATGGAACAACTATGCACCATACCCACAAGAGGAGGAACTATACTAGTCCTGATCATCACACATGGGGACGAAATGCTCCACACAGGATGTATATCCCTCAATGGTGAGTTCAGACCATATAGTAATCTCACTGGAGATCCGCATCCCGCCCCCAACACTGGCAAAGGAGACCACAGTGAAGAACCTCTCCACAGCAAACCCCACACATCGTAAGACTGGAGTGGTACCCTACAAGGCCTCCGAGCCAGTGGAAAACACAGGCCACGCTGCTGAAACCCTTACAGATGCCTTCTATGAGCACCCCCAGGAATGTATGGATCAAGCAATCCCTAATAACATCAGGACCTTGTCCACCAAAGGCAGGCACATGGTCTGGTGGACCCCAGCCATGAACAAACCCTACAACAAGAGGAGAAAGCTATTACATGACAGAGCAATATCACTACCAGGGAAGGCATCACTGATTAATACTGGCAGTAAAATACGATCACTCATATAATCATCCAAGGCCGCCTGTGGGAGAGGACTCGCGAAGGACACAAAAGACAACCATAAGGCCTTCCTTAGCTATGGTAGGAACATGGGTGGAAGCTCACAGTTATGCTCGGAATTAGTCCAGAATGGTACAATGATCACTGAACCCACAGACATTGCCAACATACTGGCAAACAGGTTCCGTGCATATATCTACCCTCCCTCCCCCCCAAGAGGGGAGGTATCTATCCCACCAGAGTCTAGCCTCCCAAACATCTCAGATGCCCAGGTGAGAGCTGCTCTCCCTAAAGCGGAAAACACAGCATCAATGGGACTGGACGGTGTCCCCGGCTGTGTGCTACACAACCTCAATGAGGACCTCAACCCGCACATAAGGCTGCTGTTTAATCTTAGCCTTACTACAGGTTACGTACCCAATGAATGGCGTACGGCAACTGTGGTCCCACTCCACCAAGGCGGTGCTCCTACGGACTCTGGACATCACCGCCCTATAAGCTTGATGAGCCTTGTCTGCAAAGCTATGGAGGGGATCACAATAGAGCCCATAAATGAAGACATTGGGGACGTACATATACTGGATGATACCCACGTTGGCTTTGTCAAGGGCAGATCCTGCCTCCTGAACCTGGTCGACCTTTTCGGAAGAGTCACTAAGGCCATTGATGGGGGTAAGTCAGTTCGCACAGACTACCATGACCTAGCAACAGCGTTCGACCCAAACCCCACGCAGGCATCATAGAAAAGCTCACCAGCGTAGATGTAGAGCCATATGTCACACGATGGGTTGCCAACCGGATCAAGGACAGAACCCACGGGGTTAGTGTTCCTGGTGCCATGTCAGACTCCAAGCCGGTCCCGAGCGGTGTCCCACAGGGCTCAGTCCTGGGCCCCCTCTTGTTCGGCATTTAACTTTCCGATGTGCAGGCAAACATAGGGGGATTGTGGCAGACAAGGTATGCAGATGACTGCAAACCGGCCACCATAATGGACACCCCATCAGACACAGACATCCACCTGAGGTCTCATAGAAATGGATAACTGGTGCCAGAGCCATGGCCTGAAGCTACATGCCAGAGAAGGTATAGACCTACCCTTTGGGAAAGACAAGGTAACCCCGAATTACCACATAGGTGGTAATCCATTAAACACGGATGACGTGATCAGGGACCTGGGGACCCAACTTGTCAGTCACCTCTCTTGACACTCACATTGCCAATGTGGTTAGGAAGACATTCCACATTGCCCACCTGGTCATGACAGGATTCACATCCAGATCAGGGGAGGTCATTGTACCCCTGTACTCTTCACTCATCAGACCAATGATTGGGTACAACGCCCCATTCGGAATGTACCTAACCCGACACCTGCAGCAGTTGGAAGGAGCCCAAACGTTCCCCAACACAAGGATAAAGGGGCTCAAACATATGTCACACGCTGCCCGACT
The DNA here is from genome assembly GCF_019279795.1 of Protopterus annectens. NCBI lineage: Eukaryota > Metazoa > Chordata > Ceratodontiformes > Protopteridae > Protopterus > Protopterus annectens. The sequence goes on from NC_056735.1 coordinate 11,120,460, forward strand.
GAGGAAACTCCGGCTCTATACATTCTTATACCGTCTGCTCCAATGTGATCTGTGCCTGACATACAAGGCCATGTCCAACCCGGGTTTCATGGACATGCTCCACCTCATAGGATCCAAACAACCAGAGGCACGAGAGCAACAGACACAAACCTCAACACGGATATAAATAGGACGTGCTGGAGGGACAGGTTCATCACCCAGAGACTCCCTACACCATGGAACAGAATCCCAGCCCTTGTGAGGCAGAGCCCCTCACTGACTCTGTCCAAGAGAAAGCCTGACGTGTGGATGGGAGATCGTAGGTATACCCCGGGAATCATCTCTGTGTCACTGCTGGACAGAGGCACAGCAGACCAATGGGTATAGTATCCTCATCCAAAGGGGTGGTGAAAGCCACACACACTCTGGCTAGGCTTATACATGCCGTAGGGCACATAGCCTAGTATGTACCTATGCACCTATGGACCTATGTAGGTGTCCAGGCAGGTTGCGGGTACATGTGGTATGCTGATATTGCCGGATGTGCCTGTGGGTAACCCACAGCTACACATGGGGGACTGATAACAGTGCTCCCAGTAGGCACATGCTAGTACACCATATGAGGCATACAGGTTAACAGAACCAACATGGTGCTACACATGTAACCGTCACACATACCGTGAACACAGCTCAATGCATGCTGCACCTGCACTACATGGTATGTCTGCTGCATGATGACAGTACACAACCCACATCACATACGCACCTGTCAGTTTTCATACACAACCACTGCAACAGACACATCACACGCTATGCATACACAGGTATCACATACACCTCTCACTATCTTGTCCACCCTGTGCATCACAATATATTTGCATAACCCTGCACCGATGGTGTGGATGACAGGGATGCGGCAGAGGCTTCATCATATGCACAGGGTGATATGTCTGCTAGGGGCATAGGCTGTACCAATGGATGACATCATGTGTGTGTGTGTAAGGGCCGGTGCGTTTACTGGGCATGACTGTGCAGAATGCATATGGATGTGGTGGAGCCCTACAGTTGTGTCTGCTGTGTGTGGGTATGTGTGTACACAGTTCAGCCATACGTGATGCCTACACGGGGTATACTTGGCAGCCCCAGACTGTACAGTGCAGGTTGTACAGCTCACTGTGTCTGTCTGCGGCCACGTGACCCGTGCCTGCCTGGGGTCGCACGGGCACTACCGGGTGGAGGTATAGAGTGGCCACTCTCCAATGACACATGTCCGCTGGAACTGTGTCCACGCTGGGACTGACCAGGGCCACGTCCACGTGGCCTGCTCTGTCCTGGTGTGGTCGGTGTAGCACCAGCTGCACTGCTGCTGCTACCAGCACTGTGTGAGTGGGCATGAGAGGTGGCACGCACACGTCGACCTATACTAGGTGGTGTTGCTGGCCTATGCCCACGTGTCCTATGCCTCACCCCTACCAGGTGTTCCAGCACAGACAGCTCACACTCGCGGATTGACATGCCTCGGTCGAGGATTCCAACCATCTCACCTAATCGCCTATCCAGTACATTAGCAATCTGCTGTTGAGCATTCACCAATGACTGGATGTTGTCATTTAGGGAATGGATTGCGGCCCTCTGCAGCCTCTGCCCTTCTTGGTTCTGCCATTCAGCACGTGCCTGTGCCGCTATTACAGTCTGGAACATGTGTCTGGTGATACCAGCTGCTGCGCCCTTTACAGCAGGTGCATGTCTGCCAGAGGTCCTCCTACGAGCAGCACCAGCCACATGCCTGTGTGGCACATCATCAGTCATTACACTGGCAACATGGTGTGTACGCGCACCTTCTTTAGCCACCACACATTCCTGCTCAATGCCAACAGACGCTGACTGTCCTTCCTCTATGGGCAACAGTGATGTGGTATGTGTCGGTATCAGAACCGTGTGCGGGGATGAGGGGGACATAGGTGGGATAGTAACCAATGGCACAGCTTCTGCCCCTGACAACCCTGCCTGTACCTCATGCATATGGTCATCACCGTTAGTATCTGTGGGGACACTAACATCAGATGGACCACAGGAGGCGAACGCACCTACACCACCTGTGAATACAAAGACATACTGTAAGGTACATTACACACATGCAGACACACACGCAGACACACACACACACACACACACACACACACACACACACACACACACACACACGCATGCAGACACACACACACACACAGACACACACACACACGCAGACACACACACGCAGACACACACACATGCAGACACACACACGCAGACACACACAGACACATCATGCATGTGATATTGCAGATGGCATGCAGCATTCCCACACCACAGCACAGAGAATGCAGGCCAGACATTAATAGTGTTAGTATGCATACTGCCCTGGGGTGCACACTACATCAAGCAGGTGTCATATCAGTAGGCATGCAGTACACACATTCATGGTAGTTTGCATGCGTCACCGTGATACACCATGTGGCCACAGACAGGTTAACAGTACACATGGCTGGCGTCACCTTGACATGTAATTCGCCGACATGTGCGATAACATGTGGACATGTGACAATGGTGTCCTGCCACATGCACCGCATCATACTGGGCTTCACAGTGAGTGTTATGTGTACAGGCTACGGATAGAATGCATGTCTAACAAAGATGTCTGTGCAGGTGTGGTTGGTGTGAGCCATGTACATAGCTATACAGTGGGGAGTACAGGCACTGTGCCACTGCATGGCAACAGGACACAGGTATGTTGCTGTGCGATGCATAACATGGACGCATTGCATTGCCATGACTGCAACACAGTCATGCTGTTCCACAGCACGTATATGGTAGACATCGGTGGCACCTCCAGTGGCTGCAGACAGGCATTCCGGTTGTCTGGTGTACCACATCAAATGTACAGGTGGTCCACTATGGCTATGATCGCACTATGTGTGGACAATGTGCAACGGTGTCTATCCACATCAGACGTACTGTGTGGCAACATGCCTGTGGCTATCACCCATGGCCATGTGTGACTGGGTCTTGGACAATTGTGTGTGATGGGCGTGTACCCATCCCTGTGGTGGCCCATGTGACATACACCCATACATGTCGGAGGTCTCACAATCCAGAGGGCTATGCAGACAACAGTGTGGATGTTTGCTATGTCGGGCGTAGGTCATGTGATGGTGTGACAATATTGCAGACAGAACACCATGGGCGTGGGACATGTCGTGTGCCGTGTCACAATGTGTGCACACAATGCAGGGGCATATGTCACATTGGTAACACCTGTGTGCTGCCCAGATCACAGCTCACTGTGTGGTACTGTGTGTGTACCACGAATGGTGTTCCAATGCATACTACATATGCATCCATTGTAGAACACCTCCACCGTTGTATGCATAGCTGACCGCACATATCACACTGACAGGTACTGTGGTTTCATGCCGGTGTATACTAACGGTTGTATCTACTGCTCATGGGTGGCATGTGTGTGTCTGGTGGTGCGACCTGTATACCGCGACTGGAGCAGAACCCAGGTGTGCATGTTATACCTGGCCACATGGCGAATAACTCTACACTGTAACATGCCTGTTACTAACAACAGTCTCACCTGCGACGGACCCATGGCTGTGCGACACGCCAGAGGTACCTGTATAGAGGTGACACAACAGTATAAACATTATCCATGACTGTAGCCACAGTTCGCACTGTGCATGTCACATCATGTATCTGTGTGATAGCATGTGGTATGCACACGTCTGCAAACACAACGTAGCATACTGTAGTATGCGGCTTGTGTGCCCATATACCTGGCATGTGTTGCTACATTACACGGTGTACAGTGACACCTATATGCAAGACTGACTTACCAGGCAGCTCCAGGCTCATTGGTTGGGAGACACCCACCTCCACGATGGCGGCTAGTGTTTCTGCATGCTGTTCCCTGGGTGTCCCCAGACTGGCCAGGAGCACCTCCGTGTGTGTGAGTGGGGGCTGGTTTGGTGGCCCACCACCTGTTCCACCTTGTTTTCTGGTGATTGCGGCGGCACGCTGTTTTGCGTGCCATATGAGGTCCATGCAGTGTCGGCGTATCTGCTAATAGGTGCGGTTGTTGCCACCCACGTCATTCACCCTCCGGCGCATATCCTGCCACAGGTCATCCTGCTGCTGCGCTTGCTGTGGAACATGGCTGAATAGCAGGTCATAGTTGTCATGGAGCAACGGTATGATTATGTCATCCTCCTGGTGGCTGAAGGCTGGCAGTCGTGAACGAGGCATTATCTGTAAGACATAATGATGGTGACAGGTCACATTCACACTGATGTACTGGCATACCGCTGGACATACATTGCTATGACATGTACGACATCTGCACAATAATCTCTGTGATGCATCATGACACTGACACAGCTGACGTGTTGCTGTCACACCTGTCACACCGTTATGCAGCGGGTATCATATCATATCTCTGTGTCAACTCATCACACTGTATATACCCCATGTAGATGATAACCTGCTGTGGACATGAGTACCTGCCTGCACCTGTGGTCATACCAGTCAGCACGTGGCCCAATGTGCGCACAGTTCTACTGTTCACCTGGATGCTGTGTATATGTCACTAGGCATCACAGACGCAGCCATTATGGACGTCAGCGGTGGCACTGCACACATACATGTGGACACCTGTACATGCATGTGTTGTGCCATGTACATCTACATAGCACTGTACGGGTGTTGGACAACCTGCCACAGCTCGCCTGTATTGCACATGTGATACACATGGGACAATGTGTAATCATATGACATTAGCAGGGATGGTCATACATAGCATGTGCGTGCGCACGTTGTACACGCTGACACACAGCACCTGTGACACCACAAGGTGCATCAGTGCCACATTACTGCTCTGGACAGTTGATAGTGCAAGTGCCATGGCCATTGCACCATGTATGACTGTGATGGCACGTGCAGCCTTGCTGGACAGGGCTGCATGGTATGGCAGGGTATGTCACATACATGGCACAGGGATGTGTCCCGCCTGGGGGATACTGGTATTGGGAGGGTGGCTGTCCATTCCATATGTCATTGCTATGGGTATATGGACATTACGCATGTCTATCATCATGATGTGGACAATGGCCTTCTGCAAGGTAGGCAGCATGCTGCTTGGTGGGGGTGTGTATGGTGCATGTTGGTATCGCACATCCATGCATACACATTACCCCTGACCGGTGCTATGTGCTGTGATATTGTTCAACACAGTGCTGTATGTGCCCGCACGATGATATCCCGTGCACATGGATGGTACCCCGGCCTGACATGGGTACCACATATGTCTACATCCAGTGCCTGCTGCCACCGCCATGTCGGCGGGTGCACTGCACAGCACCATCCCTCCCACAGGGACCATGGTGTTGGGCACAGCATAGGTATCCATTTATGGGGACAGGGATGTTCACATAGCGGGGGCACTGCTGGTATCATCCATCAGACCATACACGTATGACGCACACCTCACACACACAGCCCATTCAGTATGTTGTTCGCAACACTGACACAGCTATACTGCTAGGCCAGGGACATTCCCAGCTGTACATACACAGATGCATAAACGTCTGTCTGTGGCATAGGCTACAATGACGGTGGGGTTCAACACATACCGTGTTCGACTGTGGCTGGTGCTGATGTTCTGTGCACATGTTAACACAGTAACCCTGTTCTACTGTAGCCAGCGGTGATGTGCTGTGCACATGTCAATGCTGCACATTGTGTTGGTGTCTGTCTGTCAACAGGCCAGTGGTGGAGCATGCAAGGGTATTAGTAATCAAATATGCATGCCGCCCTGTACAGCTGTACTGCTAACATCTCAGGTGCTAATGTGTCATGGACATGCACACCTTACCCGGACAGGTGGTAGTGGGTTGCCACCCGTACTCATCACCTCTTGTGGGTTGCTATTATCCAACACCCTATTTGTATTGTATGTTCAGGCTATGCACCTGTGTGGGACATGTGGGCATGTAATGCGCTACTCTGTACCTTTGCACCCATTGCACAACATGTCACACAGGTACACTGGCAACCATACACTTCACAGCTTGATGACAGTACGACAGGTGTTGTACACACGTAACACATATCCTGTGGGACATGGTCGTATGTACAGGCATGTCCGACAGTCACGTACCAGTGCTACCCCTATATGACGGATATGCAGTACATGTGGCAGTACAGCAACTGTCACATGTACCGTGCAATGCCCCCTACCAACATGGAGTGGTACTGCCTGTGGGGATGTGCGTCTGCATCCATGCTGTGCCCATAGCTGACAGTTGTACATCAATACGCAACATACCTCATTTGGTGTTCTAACAGGTGCATGTTCAACACGGCTCCGCATTGGTTGGGTCTGTCACACAGTCATTGTTGTACACGGTTTACATGCCAGCCATGGCTTAATATATGTGATTCAATGTAATTCATTGGGATACCATAATTATACATTAGAGCGTATTCCAGCCATCACATAGCCTTCCTAGATGACACTGTTAGCCAGCCAGTAGTAGGTGTTCCGCCATCTGCACATTAGTCACACAGTATGAGGGCGACTGATACCCATTCTGGGGACAGGGTGCTGACAGCTGTGGATGGGTGTGATGCTGTCGACAACCATGACTGCACCTGATGGTCACGTCTGGATGGGTAACATTCACAACACACACCTACCTTCACGTAGTACCACATCATCTACAACAATGGACATTCCTGCCAGAACAATGTATGCAGTATGTCTGTATGACCACTGTATGCACCACTGGTGGCCCCAGCATGGCAGCCAACAGCACCAGTGTATATCCCGGACCCATGGGTTACACCATTCACAACACACCTGTCACGGATGACCCTGTTGTGGATCACAGTTCAGTCCCACACATCATGTTACACTAGGCATCATGCACTGAGATGTTGCGGACGTGTGAACAGCTCTGCAACTCAACATATGCACACATGACACATCACCTGGTACAATATATCTCTCATACAACGTGTTATTGTGACCGCCCTGTGATGGCAATACACAGGCTACGTGTACTGGGACATGCGATGGCTCACCGGTGTCATTACCCTCTGGGTGTGTGTCTAGCCAAGTGTACAGTAGGCAGTGGTCTGAACACAGGGACACTGTACATTGACCTACTGTGTCACTGCAACTGTTGCCTATGCTCCTACTGTTATTGTACAGGCATGTGGTATCTGACCGCTATGACAGTCCTGGTCGACCACACTGCTGTGGCACTCATGACCTGCAGCCATCACCCTGGGGTGTGGAGCACACATGTACATCTTCACATGCTATACTGCCTCTGTGGCGGTGTCACATAACTGTCTCCGGCAGGGCTGTAACAGGCAGGCATGGCATGGGGTCATGTGAGACAATGCTTGCATCTTCCACTGTGCTGCACACAAGCAAGGCACACACACTATTGCACCACTCACATTTCTCTGCGGTGACTGGGACCTGCCTCCATGCTCTGTGCAGCACGCCTGCGAGTACGGATTGTACACGGATCGTACCTCCCAGGCACATACCTGGACTGGAACACCCACAGGTGAGGGGATCACACATCACACAGTGTTTTGCACACATCCTGGATAGTTGCCTAACACAATGCATCATAGGTGCTCAATGTGCGGATACCCGTGTTTGTGACCGCTATACACATTGTAACACACGACAGAGTTGACATTGTACACCACAGGTTACATGCCGTCTGTGTTGTTACACTGTACATTGGGCCTCAGACAGCTAATACTGCCATGTGCTGACAGCAACCCACACTTCCCTGGAATAGACACCCATGTACCTACACATGCTTGAGGCATGCACTCCGCTCAGCTGGCTGACACATTACACAACACATACCATACCTACACTACCCTCAGCATGCACAATACCTCCATGTGACTGGTGTGTTGCACCTGGGGTTATCCCCCCTTTGGTGGATAAACACATATGCTTCACGGCCCTGCTAGCCACACCCTGGAAACACACCCATCGCAGCATACACGGAACATGTGTACTACAACCAGTACTACTGATGTCTGCTGACAGCAGTTGTTAACGGCATGACACCCGGGCAGATGGACAGTGTACATACATATGCTGACACATACCACAGTGCGCTTCCGTAGCATGTACACAATTGTAGAGACCATGCTATTCCACACAGAGACATGGTGGTACTGACCTGTTCACAGACGCCACTGTGGTGGTCATGTTCCATGCACATATGATGTACAACCACATGTGCAGGCTGTTGCACAGTGGTGTATATTCACATGTGTGGGGTGCATCACTTGTCAGCCATGGTGGGTCCTCGAGGTCCATCACATACTCCAAGGCTAGCTACCTAAACATGACTGCCGCACATTGTGGTGTGGGGCCTCAGGCATTGTGGTGGTATGTCTGTATTGTTTGGCTACATCCACATTCGATGTCACATACAATAGTCACCCAGGCATTGCAGACCGAGCTAATGTTGGCAACGTGCCAGGCGATGGCGTGCTTACCAACAATACACACTCTCACTCACTACAGGGTCGCAATCCATACATGGACATCATAGTGTCCCTGTGGACACATACATGGTACTGACATGCACATGTTATGTCCTGGGACGCTGGCCTGATGTCACCTTCCGATGTCCCTGGCTGTTATGTCCCACAAACCTGTTTGGTATATGTCTCCGCACCAGCCCACTATATTCACTGCTAGCCTGTTGTCGGACATTGTGTACCCTGACCGCTGCACAGTGGCATCTCTCGCATTACCCATGGGTGGCACTGCGTTGCACGTGTGGGACTGCAGTCATACACCCATGACTGGACCATTCTGAATGGCAATGGGGCACATCCAAACGAATGTGATTCCGCACATTGATGGCCTCCAGGCCTTTCCTAGCACCCATGTTGGGCTTGTGTATGCCACAGCACGCCACATACACATGCTGGCCACCTGTCATACAGTTGCATGGGCGGTTGGGGTGGTACAGAGGCCAACACATCAGACGTTGTCCTCACATTGCCTTTCAGCACCATTCCACATTCTGGTATTGGCAACGTACACATCCACCTGCACATCATACCCTGTGTCTCAGGATGTTATGCTATATGGCTCGTGGACAGGACACACAGTGGTGCGAGCATATCATAGTACCTACTACATGTCAGGTACATATGGCATTATACAGTCCTCAGTCATGGGGCCCCTCATGTTCACTATTTGCTTACATACACAACATGCTGTCACAGAGTACTTTCCATGCCTAGATATCCCACGCCTACATACCTGGTGCCATTATTGCTCCACCAGCTCATACCGATACCGACCATACGGGTGTCAGTGTGGCGGATACATCATATGAGTATCATGGCATCAGGATGCATGACACATGGTGCATGCACATCACCTTTACATAGCAACATTCACCCACTGACTATCACATGGATACTGGCCCCGTACATACATATCACATTGTACATGGTTGCTGTACACACATATTCCCCACACAGTCCTGTGGTTACCGTATTCCACTGTGGCATGGATACCCTTCTGCAGGGCCACACCTATCTGTACTGTGTGTGATGCTGGTACATAGGTAGCCATTGTACCTGTGAAATACACACATCTACACACAGTCAAGGGTACAATACCACATTTATGGTGTACCTTCCACAACAGCTACAACTTTACATGGCACAGCATTGTCATGCCACGATGTGTACCAGGCTCGGACGGTTTACATATGCGGCTGACATATGGACAACACATCTGTACACATCTGCATACCACATATGCAGGGGTGTCTTCTGCTCTGACACGGCCCATGTCCTCCGCATTACTGATGCATATACTCCTCATACATGACATTTGTGGTGGGCAGTGTGGACAGACTGCTCATGGATATGTGCACACATGCCACACTGCATGGGCTGGGCTTCTGTGTTACTTCCACAGACACAACACACACCATGCTGTGGAACATAGGTCCTGTGCACATCCCACAGGGACACACAGTAGCACTGTTCATGTGATACCTCCCTTGCTGTTTGGGTGACACGTAGTCCTAGTACCACCACAGCAGCGGTACTGTGTAGACATGCAGTTGACACCTGCCTCTGCTGTTCACAGGACACTACCATGGGGAGGTGACACTACTGTGTACACTGCACATGTGTTTACACATGGACCCGCCAGACTGCATTGTTGCCCACGGTGCACCTGCTACAGATCCTTTGGGCATGGTTACTTGGTGTCCCTTCCATTTCTGCTAGCTATCATGCTACTACTCTGTCCCATACCTACAGGCCATATGTATCCTGTTATTGTACATACCAATAGGCGATACCTCTGTTATGCATGCTATGCCTGTGATACTGTGTATAATGTCTGTCATATCTACCCTGACAGCTTTACATTACACATAGTTGACATAGTATCCCCTAATGCAGGGCATACTTGCACGTCAGCCGCACCTTAAGTATGACATCAACGGTATATGCCCATACACATGCATGCTGTGACAGTATACATACATGTCCTATCCCCTGCTATGGCACTTCCTTGTTGGACATCCACTGCCAGCAACGGCGAGTGGTCTGGCATTGTTCTCTCTAATGCCCCTGTGGCAGCCCTTGTGGTGTCTCGGCTGTGTACATGATGTCCCACTGCTGTGCACACGGTGTCCACAGGCATTGGTATGCTCAGCAGGATAGCACTACATAACCACCTTTCACCACTTTCTGCATTACGGACAAGTGTCATTACTTACAACCACCATTCCCATACAGTACAGCTTTGTCATACACATCATGCGTTACACAACCGTACATATCGTGTGTTCTACATACCTTGTCGGTGTTTCGTTCCGTGTTTCGTTCCGTGTATCGGTTTTCCTTTTTCTTTCGCTTTCAGTTGTACACTGCTGGTTCGGTATGAGCATACGGTTTGAATATCCTGAGAGTCATCCTTATATCCGTCGATACCTGCAACATGTGAGTTCATCCCATCAATTGCTGTTCCTCAGTGAGTAATTCTGTGCATATCACCTGTGCATCTACTCCATTCGGAAATTACGCATCGATACTGGGGTATAATTGGATTCCTCACCTGGGCGTTGGCTATTTGCCCTACCTTCATGGAGATGGTATGTATTGTGTTATGTTATGTGTAACTGCAACCGCTATGTGTGGCGACAGGTATATTTCGCAGTGATGTTAGCCGTGGATTGTGTGTGTAGGGTATAGTATTTGGTTCGACATGTGGGTGTCCCTGTCCTGACGACGTCTGTTAATGGCATATTGCATTCAAATGTGTAACATGGCTGTTGTATTCCTTTAAACAACGCATGCAAGTATGCATCCGCCTTTGATTGTGTTTCCCACGCGAGATGTTGCGGTTATGCAGATGTCATTGACTGCCTGTATGTTTGTGCTGCTATTACGGTTTGTATTCCTTTAATATCTATGGTGGGGGATACCGGTGGTTGTACGTGATGGATACGGGTTGTGGGCCTTGCATCTCTACATACACAGTATAGTTGTCTGTGTGCTCCATCCCTACCTGGAGAGTTGACAGTTAATAGTGTTTTGTTATGGGAGTGTAACTTGGGCTGTTGTTGATTGGTTCCAATATCGTCTGCAGGTGGCCTTGCTGCATGTATACCCCCCGTGCCCTCTGTGGTATATCAGCGGCTATTTGTACGTGAGTGATTACATGCATATCACCTGTGCATCTCCCCCTTCGGTAATTACGTGTCGATACTGGGTTATAATTGGATTCTCCGCCTGGGCCTTAGATATTCGACCTATCTTCGTGGGGATGGTCTGTATTGTCTTATGTTATGTGTGACTGCATCTGCTATTCGTGGGGACAAGTATGGTCTGCATTCATGTCACCAATGGATTGTGTGTGACAGGTGTAGTATTTGTTTCAACAAGTGGGTGTACCTGTCCTTCCGACGTATGATGACAGAGTATTGCATTCAAAACTGTAACATGGCTATTGTTTTCATGTCTACAACGCATGCAATTATGCGGCTGCCTTTAATTGTGTACCCCACGTGATATGTTGTAGTTATGCAGATGTCATTGACCGACTGTATGTTTGTGCTGCTGTTACGGTTTGTATTCCTTTATTATGTACAGTGGGGGATGTCGGTGGTTGTACGTCACGGATACGGTTTGTGGGCCTTGCATCTGTACATAACCAGTATAGTTGTCTGTGTGCTCCATCCCTACTTGGAGAGTTGACAGTTAATTGTCTGTTGGTATGGGATTGTAGGTTGTGTTGTTGTCATGTGGTGTCGGTATCGCCTGCGGGTGTGCTTGATGCATGTATTCCTCCGTCACATCTGTGGTATATCAGCGGTTGTGTGCACGTGACAACTATCCCTTGTCATTCTGTCCCAGATATTTACAGTCATTGTGGTCCTGTTGTTGGGATGGCCTGTTTGCCAGTGGTTGCCACCTATTCAGATGGGGATTGCTTGTTTGACACTTGTAGAACACACAGCAGTGTTTACGGGCGACACGCCACGGTCAGTACTGGGGTAGCACATACGTATTTCGCGGTACATACCTATTGCTGTGTGACTTTGCCGACGTATCTTTTGCAATTAACATATCGGTGTCATACATACGGGCATGAGTATTACATACGTCCTTTCCATTTCCTATGGGGTATATTCCTGTGCTACCATCTGGGACATTGTCACTTTGTATCGTTCTACGTCGCAACACGCCTAGCCAGGGTGGGGCTCTCACTACTACTTTGGGACTACTGGTGTACATATGCCTGTGGCTAGTGTACCGTATGCCTACACATATTATTCCACTCTGCCTCTAACGTGGCACCAACATACACATGTTACGGAGACACACACATTACACTCACACAGCAATGCACGCGGCACCCTCACCGCACACGTACACATACTACGGCACTCACGGGGACGGTTGCACACAGTACCTGCGTGGGCCGCGACACCGGCAGCGGTGTCTACCTCTCCCTTCATATCATCATACTATTACCTGCGCATGTACTGTTACAGTACTGTGGTCTGGCGATCTTTCCGCCTCGCGGTTATGCATTTCGGTATGTTGCCCGTTCCATGGTTGGCAGTATCCTCTTATGTTGAACCTCCCGGATGCTCAGGTTGTCATTTCACTATGTATACTATGTACAGATATCGCGTGTTACATCTCAGTTACCTTACATCCCTCTGATTCCCTGTCTTAACTGTAGTACTTATATGTATGTGCGTACATATATTTCTATATATGTAATTATATCTGTCTACATATATGTATATACACATATATATATGCTTATATGTATACACCTTGTTGACGTGGCAGCATACAGCTGTGGGACCCACACTGTTCGTGTGTTGGCGTTCCATGCGCCACTGGCTGTTGGGTGTACAGTGTTTGGGGGCTGCCTGTGTTGGAGTCACACATGAGGCCACCCATACGGTACACTTTACAGGTGGTCATGTTTGTGTGCCGTCCATTTCACTGTGTGTGCAGGTAGGGAGGTGTCAGTCCATGGGGCCTACGCTGTCAGAATATGTGCTATACAATCCCTCTTTGCCAGGGCATAGGCATATTGGGTACGCCTCTGTCTGCCTACTGGGGCTGGCACAGTGTGTTCCTGGTCCAGAACCCTCTGTGCCTGGACTGGCCTTGGCAGTTGTGGTGGGCTTTGTGGCCCTTCACCGTTATGTCCCTGCAGCAACTGCTTCCGCAGGATCATATTATGTAGCATGGCACATACTATGAATATGTGGGCACATGTGCCTGGAGAGTACTGCAGGGCTCCACCAGATGTATCCAAGTACCGGAACCGTGATTTCAGCATCCCGAACACACGCTCTATGATTATTCTGGTTTGTGCGTGTGCCTCATTATGGCGTTCTTGCATGTGTGTGTGTGCATTTCTGATGGGAGTCATCATCCACGGCTCCAGTGCATAGCCAGCATCCCCCATGAGGTGGCCTTGTGGGATGTCCCCCCTGGCGAACACCTGGTACAGCTTTGAGGCATGCCAGATATGGGAGTCGTGGTAGCTTCCGGGGCTGCCAGCACACACATCCATGATAATGCCCTGAGCATTGCACATGACCTGGCAATTGATGGAGGGGAGTCCCTTGCAGTTTATGTAGCATCTACCCTGCTCCCCAGGTGGTGACTTGATTTGTATGTGCGTACAGTCTATCGCACCCAGTACCTCTGGGTATTGTGCCACACGGTGGAAGTGGCGCATATTGCTAGCCAAATCCTCCTGAGATCTGGGGAAGTATATATGCTCATTGGCATGTGGTAACATGGCATCCAGAAACTGGTGTAGTACCCTGGATGCTGATGCCTGTGAGATGCCCATTATATCCTCAGTTGGCCTTTGAAAGGTACCTGTGGCCAGTATTTGCAAGCTTACACATACCTTTGTGTCCACTGGGATGGGTTCCCCTCTGTTGTTTCTTGTTCTCAGGCGTGGCCGGCACAGCTCCACTATTTGCTGTAACGTGTCCCTATACACCCTGTAATGCTCTATTATCTCCAGGTCTTGTAGCCCCTGGTAGGTTACCCTTGGTCTGAACACTCTCCTTCTCCTCCGAGGCCTACGGTGGTTGTCGGCACCCTCCTCCACAACACTGTCTGTCTCTAACACATGTACATTTTAAAAGTTCCCCATGTGTTTACACCTATGGTGCGGCGTTTGGGAATACACAGCTGTGTGTTGTGTGCATTCACACTTTATACTATTGTGCTGTGCACCCGGTGATGTCATAGGGTGTGTCTGTATGGCCGTATCTGGGGGTTATCTTCCATGTTTTACCATTGGCACTACAAAGCTGTTGCCTTTGGTGTTGCATTAATCTTGCCTGCCATGGATTACCTTTCGACCTTCCCTTACTATTTCTGCACGTTGCACCTACTATTTCCTGGCATGCATCCTGCAGAGCACTGTCATGTGTAGTTTCTGGGACATGGCATATCGTGCGTTTTGTGTGCCACCGCCATTGTGCTGCCTGTCTGCTTTGCTCTGCTGTGTCAGGTCTTCAATCTTTGCAATCTGCTACCTCCCCTACTTTCTTTGCATTCATATGCCTCCCTATCCCATTTGCAGGTTTCTGCATGCAGAGTTGTCAGCTGCCGCCGATTGGCTTTCATGGATTGATTAGTGTTGATTGCTCATTATTACTCCAATTACACTTCTTCCGCATTTCCTCATATTCTTAACATCACCTTCCTGTTTCCGATGTTGTTTACGGGCGGCGTCACATAACTGGGTTAAGGGAACGTAGTCATCCTCGTGCACATGCACCTCTGCGCGCATTGTGTGCTCTCAGCTCAACTATTGCCCCACACCCCGGTCCTGCAGCTGTGATGTGCGATGTACAGCCCAGGTTTGCTGAGCTCCAATGTGCTTCCTCCTACGGTGGCACACCCTTCTGCAGATGACATGTATTCCCTCTGAGCCACTCCTCGGTGTATTACCACTGCGCCGTTTGGTACAGCTTTACGCCGGTGGGGTTTTGCGATTCAGTATTATCTGCCTCATTTGCATGGCATTGACTACTAATTCATAGTTACCATGCCGAACACTGCCGCGAGTCCTTGGCAACCCTTGCACCGTGGTTGTGGCTTTCCATGCATACCATGGTGTATTATGGCTGTGAAGCTGCTGTGTATTACACTGCTGTTTTATAACATTGTCATATTATTTCATTGTTTTGCACCTTCCGCAAACATGTCCTGGGGTTCTGATGTGAGTTGCTGTGGACATACCATTTATGTTATTTTTTACATGTTGTGCATGTTTTCTTTTGACATTCTCTGTGTAATTCGCCATTGGCATATGGTAACAGTGTGATACCTGAGGCTGACACTCTTCCGTTACTCCTATGTTATGTTTGGGAAAATGTAAACCGTTTTTTGGTTTACATTGCCGTGCTTATGCTACGCCTGCCGCCGTGGATCACTATATGTCTTCATTTGCATGGTGCAACACCGCATATGGGGTGTTTAGCATACCTACGCCGGGGGCGGCGCAGATCCGGCACACGCCGGTAGTGCACGTGGAATTGGATCGTACCTGAATCGCTTGGCGGCCATATTTGGCATTGTGATGCCTACGCTATGCGTGCGCCTGGCGCAAGGTTCATGAATCCCGGGGATAGTGTTTTATTACATTTTTAAATGCATCTTTTCGTTTACTCAAGTTTCTGAAGCAATGTCATGCATCCATCTTGGGCATCTGTTATACAGATGTTCAAGTCTGTGGCACTTCTCTAATTACAAACAGTAATTAGGGTAATAACGAATGCCATTTTTATACATCTGCATCAGTAGCTTTTCTTAACATTGATTTTGCCTTTCTACCAATCTGTTAGTTGGTTGATGGTAGACTGTAAGGATCTCCTTAGGGATACCATATCTTTCAATCTCTTAGAGTAAGAAATCTAGACAAAACCTAAAATTATGGGGGAGCAAAGGCTGAAAAATGAAATGAGATTTTAAATATTGTTCTTGTAAACTTAGAAAGTTGCTAGGATAATAGGATTTATGTTAGCTTCTGTTTTCTGAAGGTTATGAAGTCTGGAAATAAAATGTACTTTATTATTTAGTGACTTCAGTTCTCAGTGACTTGCCAGAAAACCACAAATTTTATGAAGCGCAGACCAAAAATATGAAACAAAAATCGAGACATTCTGTAAAAATCTGGACAGTTGAGAGGTATGAGGAATACTCTAGCAAACAACAGCACCAGTTCCCAGGTGACAGTCTTTGCATTAGTTTGTTTAATGGCACTCGGTTTGGACATTGATTCACACTGTCCTTTATGACTAGTATATATTGATACCTATTGATACATTTTACTAATGACCTTCTGATGTCCACAGCAATACACAGAAGTGGCATGCCTGTTAAAATCATTGGAATCAAGGGACTTTTATATCCCGGGGTCCTGTCTTCAGGCATTCTGGACAAGAATCATATAATTTGTTTATTTATTTCATTATGCCTGGCCAGTAAAACCTGGCTAATGCTCTTACCTTAGTCTTGTCCAGTCTTATGTGACCTCTTAACATATGACTCTTCGTTACCAGTATCTTATAAAGTTTTGGCACTAGTAACTGAGGCATGATTTATTTCCTTTCTTGAATTACTGTATAAGAAAGAGAATCTTTTAACTCAAAATAGGAGTAAGAAGTAACAGGACTAACCTCTCCACTACTTTCCTGTACTACCTTAGTTATATTTTCTGTTGCCCTACTTAAAGTATCATCTTTCAGTTGTGCCTTTTTAATGTGTATGTGACGTGTATTTTTTTAACCTGTTAGATGTAGAAGGTGTAGCTTCTTTCCTTAAAAATGCTGGTACTGAAACCTTTCCTATGTATTCTCTTGAAAAAGATAGTTCTAAATAAATAAATATCACTTTCTGCTTTATTCTTGGCTATTGACACAGACCTTCTGAATACAGTATTTTCGGTGAAACTGGAATGAGACTGGAATGAACGTCTTTTGCAAACACTGTAGTTTGTTTTAAAATACTTTATTATGTACAGTCAACAATATTTGTATGCTGTTTCAAATAACAATGCTGATAAACTGAAACAGTCAGTATGAATTCTGTATTAATATCCAAATACTGTTTCCAAAAACAGTGCTGATAGAAATTATGTATTTATATCTGAATTATGTTTAAAATAAGAGTGCTGATAAACTAAATAGTTATCTGCATTTATATTCTTCATATTTCTTTTCTCCTGAATAATATCATTAATATTCTGGAATGCTGGATATTTGACCCAACTTCTGCACCCATTCTTGAGTTTCTGTACTGCCTTCTGAGGACTGCACTGCCATGACTTTCTGCATATCAGTCCAAATGAACTAACTTAACTAACTGCATCTGAAGTATTTTCTAATAATACCAAAAACCCTGCAAATCTCTACACATCCCCTTAGCCTTGGTTCCCAAACCTTGTACCATACAATCAAAATGTGTTTATACTCAAATGTACAGCACATTCTGTTCTTATTAGTATTCTTGACTGAAGGTTATTTATTCACTGAAAGTCAAACTGTGAAGCCTGCTTTAATATGGCTGCATTTCTAGACTTATGCAAAGAAAATACTGTATTTTTGTACATTAAAATGACACCTGACCTAACAACATCTCTTGAAGATACCTGAACACACCCAGGTATCTTAATTCTCTAGTTACTTTAAATATGAAGTATAGAATGAAGACATTGGCCTGGCCTAACCTTACATTTTTAGGCCTAGGCAAGGTCTATTTTACTAAGTGTACTTATGTAGGGTTTATTCTGCAACAAATTGTGTCTAAAATTATGAAATAAGATTTACTTCTGTAATTACTTTATAAAGTTATTAATACAGTCTGGAAATGATACTATAATAATCACTAGAACTAATATAAAATACGTTTTATCTGGCAAATAAACTTGCAATTTTAATTTTGACCACTAGGTGTCACTTGAGCATTTATGATCTGTTTGGATTGAAGTCTCTTTATGATTTAATTATAACTGGGCAATTCTTTAACTTGTTATAACTGGTCAACTATCTTTTTTACACCTATAATATATGTATCTGCAAGCCTGATTATCATATACTGTATTAACTTGTGTTTGTACTGTTTCAACTAGATTTGTTACTAACAATTCTATTTACCTTTCTAATTTCTGTGTGATGTAGTAGATTTCTGACTTTTAAATTTGTGTCTTAAATATCCTCTAAGTATTGATGTGCTGTAATACTATAAGTACTTTTGCTAAAATATATGCTTTTTTTGTATTTCAGATACAATAATTATTATGTAAGGTGCACTGTACTCTGTAAATTAATTAACACATTCAGCCTGACCTGTTATGCATTGAGTATATTAAATAACTATTACTACTTATTCTTTAGATGACTTAATCTTAATAAGCCTGTTACTAATAATTCTGTCACTTTACCCTTAAAACTAATGACTGAATAATGTGAAGTGTGATGTAATTGCATGCTGTCATAAACTCTCTAGTAATGCTGTTAGAAATGTATAACTGAGTATGAATGTCATATTCTGAACCTTGACTGATATTTACATTAAAGTGATACATACCTATACTGAACTTCTAAAACAGGTGTGAATAAATGCTATATTCTGGAAACTAACCAAACTAATACTAAAGGAATAACTTTTATGCCAGTGTTAATTGAACACAGATAAAAACATAAACTGAAATCTGGTAATGTTATATTTGGAGACTAAAGTTTTAGTAAAGGAGTACATTTTTTCTGTCAATATAGAGCCGCGGTGGTGCAGCAGTTAGCACTGTCACCTCACAGCAAGAGGTTCTCCTGTTCGATTCTCGGCTGGAGCGCCTTCTGTGTGGAGTCTGCATGTCCTCCCCATAGTTGAGTAACATTTAAAGACATACAGGTAGGTGCGTGTGTGAATGGGTGTGCCTTCTTTGAAGGTTGGGCATCAGGCTGACAATTCGGAACCATAAAAAAATCCACTGCCAATCATTAGCGGACCCGAGTTCCGCTGTGGCGACCCCTAACCCGGAAAAGCCAAAAGACATATATATATTATCTGAACACAAATAAAATCATAAACTGAAAACTAGTACTGTTGCTTAACTCTACTCTGCATAAATGCACATCTGTTATATATACATTTTGACATTAAGATTTTAGATAACTGAAACCCATTTAAACTGAAAACTAATAATGTTACACAATTGTTTAATCTGTATAAATGCACATCTGTTGTATATACATTTTAACTTTAAAGAATTTAGATAGCTGAAACACATTTAAATAAATATTGAAGAACTGCATATTTGCTGTCCACACATTAACTTTTTAACCATACTTTTGTTTACATTTGATGTGCTTGAGTTGTGCACCACAGCTCTTGCCAGGTTTAGGCCTTACTCTGCACTGTCCCAGTCACTGCTTAGGTATTGGAAGGGCATCCCTAGAGTCCTTTGAGTTGGACTTCTGGATACACATAGGCCTTCCAAGCCTCCCCTTTTCCATTTCTTGTGCAAGGCTGAGTGGCTGATGTAATATTTTTTCTTGACTGTATTTAAAGTCAATCTGGAAAATCAACCTGGATCAATATCTGTAAAAAAAGCAGTATCAAGTCCTTAAAATAACATTTGCAGCTTTAATAATTATGAATCTATAGCACTGTTTGTTGCCCTGAATTTATTTGCATTTTTCTGCATGAAATAAACATATGCCGTCAATACATTTTTGTAAGTCGGCAAGCAAACTAATAATGTACTATAGTGAACTAAACCAATGTTACTAATAAATGCATTTTTGTAAGTCTGTAACTGAACTAATGATGTACTGCAGTGAAATGGAAAGGCTAGAACTCCATTATTAAATCAAAAAGAAACCTCAGTGGCATTGTTTTTCCCTCCCATAACCTCAAATTAAAGTAGTAATCTGACTATGTATTATTATTTTAACATTTCTTTGCAATTCTGCACCTCTATAAAATTAATCTTAACTGTTGAACTTTCTATATTTACTCTGACCCTCAGATTATAATTTACTCTTCAGTGTGCATTTCTCTGCCCACTGTCTTAACATAGCTATTTCTTTAGCTGATGTCATTTAATTCATTCAGTACTACTGAATGTTGCATGGATTTATCGTTACTGTCTACAATTTCCTTGGATAAATAGTAAGAACTGTTACTGCATAAAACTGTCACTAATGATATTAAACTGATCTTTACCATACTGTTTTATGGCATAGAGTACTGCCTTTAATTCAGCTCACTGAGCTGGCCTGTAATCCAATAACTCAGTTATGTAAGTCTGTGCCTCTGGTGTGCTTGGTAAACTGCAATTTCTTCAAGAAATATATACAATATTCAACTGTTTACATATAAACATTTAGTACTAGAGTTAAACTGGTCTGATTCTTAAACTTTACTTGTCTGTTCTTTATACAAGTATGTAAAGTTTCTTTATATAGTATACACATTTATTATTAGAGTTGAACCCGTGGCTTTAATGTCACATAATATTTATGATGCACTCTTTTCTTGCATGAGAATTAGACAATTTGACTGTATTGTCACTTTTAAAATGTAGTACTGACTTTACATTTTGTATTCTGTAAACTAGCAAAACATCATTTAATATTTGTGAAAGCTTTCTGTCTCTGTCTGTATCAAGATATTATTTATGGATTGTAACACTTTACTACTTTAATTCAAGGGTCTTAAGAATGCCTGCTAAACAAAATGATAACACAAAAAAAAATAATTTGCCAGATCTGTAACTGTAAACCCTTTATTCTGTGAAGTAACTTGACTGTCATTTCTGATGTACCCTACACAACATGTGCTTCCAGAATGGTAAATGTGTACTGTCACTTTTATTTGTTAGTGGCCACTCCCAGTATGTCTTTCTGAGAAAAAGATGACACTATGGTAATTCAACTCCCTGCACTTCAGTCGTGTCAGCAGAACTGGAATTTATTTTAACTTTAACCTATAAATCTGCATGTTGCTATCATAAACAATTCTTCAAATTCTGTACATTTGCACAATTTACTTCATACAAATTCTTGCATGTGTCATCTGTGTTTGCTACTGTACATTTTGTAGCATTTTCATTTTCCATAAATCTTGTTACCGAAGTCTAAAACAACATGTAACTCTAATGACATGTCCAAACCTAGTACAGAGCTATTAGAACTACAAGATTCTAGGTTTGGCTCCTGGCTGGCTTGCCATTGAAATAATTGATATTACTGTATAATACTGGAATGAGCTGGAAACAACTGGAAAAAACTGAAACAAGACTGGAATGAATGTCTTCTACAAACACTGTTTGAATACTGTTTCCAGTAACAGTGCTGATAAACTGAAACAGTCAGTATAAATTCTGTATTCATATCCGAATACTGTTTCCAGTAACAGTACCGTTAAACTGAAATCATTCTCTGCATTCATTTTCTTCAATTTTTTCCCTTCTAAATAGTATCATTAATATTCTGGAATGCTGGATATTTGACCTGACATCTGCACCCATTCTTAAGTGTCTGTACTGTCTTCTGAGGACTGCATTGCTTTGGCTTTTTGCATATCACTCCAAATGAACTAACTTAACTAAATGAATCTGAAGTATTTTCTAATAATACAAAAACCTTGCACATCTCTACACATCTCCTTAGCCTTGCTTTCCAAGCCTTGTACCATGCAAACAAAATGTGTTTATACTTAAATGTACAGCACATTCTGTTCTTATTAGTATTCTTGACTGAAGGTTATTTATTCACTGAAACTCAAAACTGTGAAACCTGCTTTAATATGGTTGCATTTCTAGACTTAATCAAAGAGAATGCTGTATTTTTGTACATTTAAATGACACCTGACCAAACATAGTTTGAGTGGATACCACTTTCTTTTCCTTTTATTCATTGTTATCTCACTACAAAGGGTATCCCTCAAGGCAAATTTTATCTTCAGTTTTACTTCTTTCTTGGCTTTTAGGTACAAGTTGCCGACAAACTAATTTTATTGGTTTGTAGTTCATAGGTACTAGGCTATTGGTCCATGAGATCTTTAGAAGCCTAGCCATAATTTCCAATGAAAATTTTAGCCTGCTTGAACCAGACACCCTTGGGAACATGGGTTGAACTTGGCTAGGCTTGTTAGGGCCCTGGGGCCATTAGCCTAGTAACCCCCTATGATCCTAAGTACAAATAACTCAGAGATGAACAGAACATTTACATATTAACCCAATCCATAAGGGACAAGGGTGCTAACCCAGGAGAGAATTTGAGGTTATCCATCTGTTCATCAAGATCATGTCTGAATAATGTAAGAGAAGTATTTTGCTTTATATGGAGAGGAAGGTGATTCCAAAGAAGTGGTATTCTTCGTGATGCATATCTATCCTTCCAACATATTCTATTCATGTTACAAATGAGATTTGAAATTCTTGAGCAGGTGATATATGCCCGCATTTTATTTATAACTGTACAGGAGGTCTGACAGGATAGGGTCTGTTTAGGTTCTGTACACAGCAAAAAGATCCTCTCTCAGTAGAGACAGCATTGCTATTTTATTTAGAAATATCTATAGTTATCTATAGTGTTTATGTCATCTGAATTGCTCTGAGTATTACTCATCTCTGCATTTAATTTTGATTTGAAGGTCTTTATTTAAGGTTCGATCACTTCTATTTTGTATCTTATTCTAGTATTACATTTGTTTTGTTTTAAGTTTTCTGTTCTGTTGGAGTTTTAAGAGTTTCCCACCCACCTGCCCAGTCCTTGTGTTCTTAAATTTGGTGGCTTTTGAGTTGCCCACTCCTACTCCCAGTCCCATCTCATCAGCTTATTCTACTGAGTAGAGAGAGATCATTTGGGAAGGACCACCCCCTTAGTTTATGAAACTTAAATTATCGTGTCTCATCCCTTCTCACTTAACCAAAAAAAATTGCACTTTATTCATCTGCTTTTACTGTATTTGTGTTTCTTCCTACTTTATTTTGCTTTTGCTGCCTGTTCTTAAAAGTACTCAGTTGCATTTATTCTGCTGCATGTATTACTACTTGTTAGTAGCCTGATTAAATTGTAACTGTTATTCTAAGCCTTTTGGTTTAAGCACTTGGGCTTCAGACCAGTGTTTTACATTAAGAAGGTTTGTGGTCTGCACTCTTGTGGCTGGACAGATAGCTTACATCCTTCTAAGTTGGGAGTTGCTGATTGAAGGCTTAGTGTCTGTTATTCTAAAAGTGTATTAGTTCTGGTTTAAGCACTTGGGCTTCAGGCCAGTTATTTTACATTAAGAAGGTTTGTGGCCTGCACTCTTGTGGAAGGAGGAGGTAGATTCTGCCCTTCTGAGCTGGAAATTTCTGGTTAAAGGCTTATTGTAGAAAAATAAAGGTCCAAAGACTGGATAAACACTTGGTTTACACCTCAAATCAGTAGCAAAAATAAAATAAAACAAACTGACCATGGCTGAATAAATTCCAAATTCCAGGTTCCAAGAAAATAGAGCTTTAATGAGAAAAACAAGAGTAAGCGCTTTCGCGATTCAACAACTAATCACTTCTTCAGACTCATTCAACATACATCAAGACAATAAATTTAAATAAAAATACATCCAATCAAAGAGCTATTGCTCTATGATGTCATACAAATTCATTAAAAACAGAAATACGATGTGTTAAAAAAAAATTGTTAAAAACATATATTATGTTAAAAAACAGAAGTAAAATTGCTTCAGTGTTTCAATGGTCTTGATTTCAAAAAGGGTTTCAAGGAAACTGCACTGTTTAACCCAGGGGGCTTATCTGCCTGGAGTTGCAAAATCCATTTTTGTTCTGCCTCTTCCACTTTATTCTTAATGCCCCCTACTCTATTATTTTTATTAATAATTTCTACCACCATAAAGTTAAAAACATGCTGTGAGTTCTCTGCTTGTACATGTTTAGCCAGAGCACTAGTATATTTCTTATTAGCTATATCTCTTATATGCTCAAGCATATGTTCTTTAAGGCATCTATTAGTTTTGCCTAAATAAAATGCAGAGCATTTAGTGCAGAAGCTAAAGTAAACTAAGTTGTGTGTTTTACAATCTGCATATAAATTAACCTCAATAGTGAAAGTTAAAGTGGGGTGTTGGAAGACAGATTTGTTATACACATAGTTGCAGGCCATACAGTTTCTACAGGGAAATGTTCCTGTTCTTTGTAATGATGCAGGCTGTTTTGAGGTGCTTGATTTGTAACAGACCTGTCTTTTTAAAGATTTCTTATATATAAAAGAAAATTTAGGTTTATCTTCCAGAACATTGTGTAACTATGGAACTGAGTGCAAAATATTCCAGTTATTTTCAAATATACCACAGAATCTCCTAATGTCACTAGAATAAGTTACTGGAAACCTAATTTTCATATTATTGCCAATGTGTATAATATTTTCTTCTTCGGTTGCTTCTGAAAAGAATGGTTTACACCTGTTATCTCATTTCTCATTCATATTCTTAATACTGCTATCAATGTCTCTGTTGCTGTAGCCTCTATCTTTAAATTCTTTTTTTAATACTGACACTGTGTTATTTAAGCCTTCATTAGTATTATGTAGGTGACTGGCTCTCATAAATTGTCTCTTTATGACATTTCTATGTACATGTCCAGGATGCATACTTGCTTTATGTAGGATGCTATTCCTACAACTGGGCTTCCTGTACATATCTGTAGCAATCTTTTTAAACTGTGTCTTCCTAACAGAAACATCTAAAAATTCAATCACTTCATGTGAACATTGATAGGTAAATCTAAGGAATTCTGTGGTGCTATGTAGATAATCTATCAAACATTGTAATTCATCAGTTGTGCCCCCCCATAATAAAAAAACATCATCTACACAACGTGTATACCATAAAATTTTATCCACAAACATATTATTCTGTAATAGAAATTCATTCTCCCATGCTACTAGTACTAGGTTAGCGTAGCTATTTGCACATGCTGTGCCCATAGCTACGCCAACTTTCTGTAAATAAAATTTCTCATTGAATGTAAAGACATTATTATCCAGTATAATGTCAAGTAATTCACAGATCAGATTAATTTTAACATTATTATATGCCTGCTTATCATTCAGTATATCATGTATTCTCTCAATAAGCCAGTTGTTTGGTATTACTGTGAATAAAGAAGTAATATCCATAGTCACAAACATATATTCATCATTTAAAGCTGATACCCTGCTGTATAATAATTTCAAAAATGCCTTAGTATCCCTGAGTACAGTATCGCATAGGGCCAAAATTGGATGTAAGCACTTCTCAACATATTATAGAAACAGCTTCAGTGACCCATCCTTTGCTTGAGACTATAGGTCTCATGGGTGGGTGAGTTATTTTCTTATGTACCTTCAGTAGTCCGTAGATGATGGGTATGGTAGGGTACTCTGACTGAAAATAACTAAGGAGCTCTTCAGAAATTTGTTTTGTTACAAAAAGATCAAAAATAAAAACAGACACTCTGTCAATGATACCCTTTACTTGCCTTTCATTAATGGCCAAGTAAGTCTCTTCATCATTCAATAGCTCCATCATTTTTTGGATATAAAACGATTTATCCATCACCACTATACTGCCCCCTTTGTCTTCTGGCCTTATCTCAATACTAGGGGATACCTTTAGTTGTATTAATGCTTCAGTTTCCATTTTAGTTAAATTATGGAATGCAGGTGAGTTATCCTGAGCATACATATCTCTAATCTCACTTTCACATACACTGGCAAAAGTTTCTATAACCGGGTGTGGTTTAGGTACATATACACTGGGCTGTTTAAATACATTTATTTGACCAGTTCCAGTATCCTTAAATATTGTTTTTAAAGTTAATGTATGAGAAAACAATTTAAGTTCTTTCAATATATCAGTCAATGATGTTTTCTGTGCCGGAATAAAACTTAAACCTTTATTCAAAAGGGATACCTGTGCTGCAGTTAATTGAAAGCTGGATAAGTAATTTCTCTATATCATCTGCTAGATTTTTCTCATGTGGTTTAAAATGTTCAATGAATTTGTATGACATCATAGAGCAACAGCTCTTTGATTGGATGTATTTTTATTTAAATTTATTGTCTTGATGTATGTTGAATGAGTCTGAAGAAGTGATTAGTTGTTGAATTGCGAAAGCGCTTACTCTTGTTTTTCTCATTAAAGCTTTATTTTCTTGGAACCTGGAATTTGGAATTTATTCAGCCATGGTCAGTTTGTTTTATTTTATTTTTGCTAAAGGCTATTGTGCCTGCTTATTTGAACTGTTTCTTTCTGAAATTGGTGCACCTTGTTTTCTGTAGCATAGACTAGATTCAGACCTGCTGAATCTAGCTTTGTTTGTATAACTTGAGAACTAATCCAGGCCAACTTTTTCTGGAGAAGGTTCCCCTGCACTTTAGTGGAAGGAGTGTGCACTTAGAACTTGTCTGATTGAAGACTGCTGGAACGGGGCTCAGGTCTTAGTTTTTTTATTGGTTAATTGGTTAATTTGTTTAAATCAGTTTGCTCATTTGCTACTGTTATAAAAATGCACTTTATTCATCTACTTTTACTGTATTTGTGTTTCTTCCTGCTTTATTTTGCTTTTGCTGCCTATTCTTAAAAGTACTCAATTGCATTTATTCTGCTGCATTTATTACTGCTTGTTAGTAGCCTGATTAAATTGTAACTGTTATTCTAAGCCTTTTGGTTTAAGCACTTGGGCTTCAGGCCAGTTGTTTTACATTAAGAAGGTTTGTGGTCTGTACTCTTGTGGTAGGACAGGTAGCTTAAATCCTTCTAAGTTTGGAGTTGCTGACTGAAGGCTTAGTGTCTGTTATTTTAAAAGTATCTTATGTCTGGTTTAAGCAATTGGACTTCAGGCCAGTTATTTTACATTAAGAAGGATTGTGGTTTGCACTCTTTTGGGAGGAGACGGTAGATTCTGCCCTTCTGAGCTGGGAATTTCTGGTTAAAGACTTATTGTGCCTGCTTATTTGAACTGTTTCTTTCTGAAATTGGTGCACCTTGTTTGTTGTAGCATAGACTAGATTCAGACCTGCTGAATCTAGCTTTGTTTGTATAACTTGAACACTAATCCAGGCCATCTTTTTTTGGAGAAGGTTCCTTTGCACCCTAGTGGCAGGAGTGTGTAGTTAGAACTTGTCTGATTGAAGACTGCTGGAACGGGGCTCAGTTTTTAGCCTTGTTATTGGTTAATTGGTTAATTTGTTTAAATCAGTTTGCTCATTTGCTACTGTTATATTTCTTAAAAAAAGTTTTAGCTTGTTTTCCCGCCTTTCCTGTTACTAGAGTAGTCCAGATACAGATTTGCTGTATTCAGGACTGTATTGCAGTTTCTGAGTTCCCTAGACCTTTCTGTGTTAGGGAGAAGCTCTCAGCTTATCAGTGGGAGTGGTAAGCACTAGGTAGCTTATCTACCACAAGAGGAGTAGTTTCTAGCTCCATTTCAACTTTCTGCTTTAAAAGCCCGTGTTTGCAAGGGTTTGTGTGCCGTGCAGCACCACTAAGCTAGGGTGAACTATTATCGGTGCCAGAAAGTCTGCTCTTCAATTTTTCCCTTAGATCTTGCTAGTCCTCATCTGTCTTGCATTTAACTAGCTTATTTTCCTAGCACTTCATCTAGTTTCTTGTAGCAATTATTGTAGCACACGTAAGTGCTAACAGCACTAAATGTCCTATAAGGAAACTGCTCCAGTACCTATTAATAATGACCATCCCCTTTGGCATGTCTAAAGGTCAGTTCCCTGTGCTTTCTCCTATTAACCTGGTGATCTTGGGCATTCTGAGGCAGTATAGCAACTGCCTCATGTGCACAGACAACCCTCTCCTCTTACCTCTCAACACTCAGACTTGTGAGAGATGCACTTATATATCCAAACTGGAAAACCTGTACTCTCCAGCCAAGACCAGAATAGCTGGTCAAGAGAAGGTCAACACCTGCACCACACCCCATGGAACACATAACCCTCCAGAACACCCACCATCATAGGTCTCATTTAAAAACACAAACCACACACCCACCATTGTGGAGGCTCTCAATAGAAATCTACCCAAACAACAGAGACCTCCAAATCAGAAATGCACTCGACCACCACAACACAGCACAAATCACAAGACACACAGCTCACCTGCACAGTGTTCCCCTCAACCTAAGCCCCTAAGGCAAAACAGCTTGCCCAATATACTAATCATAGGTGACTCGATAGTGAGGCACACTGATGTCCCACTCACTAGGTTGAATAAGGAGAAGGCAACAGTTAGCTGTCTGTCAGGTGCCAGGATCCAACACATAACACATGCACTCAGGTCACTCCACAACAAGAACAAGTATGACTCTGTCATTGTCCACCTGAGTGTGAATGACCTGAGCTGTATCTCCCTGGAATACATGAAAAAAGACATGGAAGAGTTCTTGGATTATGTGGCCCAGGCAGGTATGACCCTAGCCCTGAGCAACATCCTACCATTACCCAGAATGATACCACAGTGCAAGCAGAAAATGATTGACTTTAACAATTGGCTAAGTTTCTGGTGTCATTCTAAGGGGATCTAGTATCTGTCTGCTTGGGATGACATGATTGACAGACCTCAATGCTTTGCCAGAGATGGCCTGCATCTGTCACCCCTAGGTTTCCGAATATTGGCTAAGGCTCTTGCTACCCCTATAGTGCCTTTTTGAAGCAGTGTTCCAAAGACCAAATTATCACCATAACAGCAATAAATAAATGCAATCCAAGGGCCATGCTGCTCAGTGCTAGAAGTCTAAATCTCAAGATGCACTCACTCGAAGCACTCCTCAAAATAGAGGATATCGACATTTGTGCTGTAATGGAGACCTGGTTTAAAGCAGCAGAAAGCACCCCTGCGCTACCATGCTATAACTCATTCCACACCTTTTGGCCCCAGAAAATGGACCGAAGCTCCAAAGGCAGTGGTGTCTCCATATTCCTAAAGGATATGCACACCTCCAGACTAGTAGCCCAGCATAACGCATCGAAGATACTTCAGATACAACTAACAGTGGGTAAGACAGTGATTCAGGTCATAGCCTGCTATAGGTCCCCAACCATGTCCCAAGACTCTCATTCCCCATTCCTAAGCACCATGGAAACTATCAGGGTCCAACCCAACACTCTTATACTAGGTGACTTCAGCTATCCCTCCATCAACTGGGAAAACTACTTATGCACCAATACACTTGCCCAATGCTTCCTGGAATTCATTAATTTCAATGTGTTGGACCAGTTCATTCTTACCCCCCACTAGAGAAAGCAACATCCTTGACCTGGTTATTACTAACATGGGCAACTGTTGCTCAACACCAATAGTCAATTCCTCCCTGGTTAGATCTGACCACAAACTAATTACCATGGAAATCCACATCTCACCCACACCACCAGCAAAGGTAGCCACTATGAAAAACTTCTCCATAGCTGACTTTGGGCTCCTAAAAACAGAGGTGGCTAACTTCACGGCACCCATGCAAATGGAAAATAGGTGCATTACTGCTGAATCATACACCAGTGCATTCTATGAACATGTATATAAATACATTGAACTAGCCATACCCAACAGAACCAAGACGCTGTCCTCCAAAAAAGGAAGCCAATCTGGTAGTCCCCTGCCATTAATGAACTCCACAATAGAAGGAAGAAACTGTTGCAGAAAAAGGTGAAGTCCCAAGACTGGAAAAACTCCCTTATTAACCTCAACAAAAAGTTGAGATCCCTCATCAAAACCTCTAAAGCTACTTATGAAGGCAGAATTGCAGCAGATACTAAAAACAACCACAAAGCCTTCTACAATTATATCAATAATCTCCACAACAATACCCAGATTTGCTCTGAGTTACTGCACAATGGTGCATCCTATACTGAGCCAACAGATATTGCTAACATACTGGCTGACAGATTCAGTGGCAACTTTACCCCTCTATCCCCCCTAAAGGACCAATCACAATACCGGAAGAATGCCAGGCACCCATCATTACTGCAGCACAGGTTAAAGCTGCATTGTCCAAGGCCAAGAATACAGCTTCCATGGGACCTGACAATATCCATGGCTGTGTTCTACATGAAATACAAAGTGAACTGGCACTACACCTGTGTGGTCTGTTCAGTCACAGCCTCACCTCAGGCTTTGTCCTGACAGAATGGCACACTGTAACAGTCATCCCTCTCCATAAAGGGGAAGCAACTACAGACCCTGGGAATTATTGCCCCATTAGCCTGAAGAGTCTGATATGTAAGGCTATGGAGTGCATTATCATGGACCTAATTAACAAGGATATAGGGAATCTCCACACTCTGGATCCCACCCAATTTGGTTTTGCGAAGGGTAGATCATGTCTGCTCAAGCTGGTTGACTTCTTTGAGTCAGTCACCAGAGCTGTGGATGAGGGCAAGGCAGTTCATGCAGCCTACCTCAATCTGGCCAAGGCCTTTGATACCATTCCCCACGCAGGAATCATTGATATACTCACAAAACTAGGCATCAACCCCTATATCACTAGGTGGGTTGCAAACTGTCTCCCAGATAAAACCCATGGTGTGAAAGTAGCAGACTCCAAGTCAGACTGCTGACTAGTCACGAGTGGAGTCCCACAGGGATCGGTCCTGGGTCCTCTCCTGTTTGGCACCAATTTCTCATAAGTCCAGGCCAACACGGAGAGACTCTGGCTCACCAAGTTTGCTGACGATTGCAAGCTGGGAGCTATTATTAACTCCTCAAGCAATGTAGACATCCTACAGAAAGGCCTCACTGAGACCAATGACTGCTGTTGAAACCATGGCCTTAAGCTTAATGCCAAAAAATGCGTTGTCATTTCCTTTGGGAATAACTCAGTTCCCACTAATTACCACATTGATGGTAGCCCACTGAACACTGAAGGCATTATAAGAGATCTGGGGACACAGTTGACAGCAACCTCTCCTTCGACCTCCACATTCCCACTGTGGTCAGAAAGTCCTTCTATGTGGCACCTCTCATTACCAAGCGTTTTGCATCCAGGTAGAAAGAGATCATCATCTCTCTCTACTTTTTCCTCATTGGGCCAGTCATTGAGTATAATGCCCCACTTGGCATGTACCTCACTAAACAACTGCAACAGCTGGAAAGGCCACAAAAGTACCTCACAAAGAGGATCCTATGCCTTAAACACATGCCCTTCTGGACAGACTCAAAAAAACTCCAGCTTTTCTCTGTCTCATATCGTCTATTAAGAGCCGATCTCTGCTTGAATTACAAAGCCATGTCTGACTCAGCTCTGTTAGAAATGTTACACCTAAGGAAATCTCAATCCCTCCACACCACATGCTCCAGGGACCTCAACCTCATTACCACAATCAACAGAACATACTGGAGGGACAGGTTCATAACCCAGAGACTGCCCATGCTCTGGAATAGACTTCCCATACATATCAAGCAGAGCACCTCACTGGCCCTTTTCAAGAGAAATCTTGATGAGTGGATGGGAAATAGAAAGTTCACCCTGGGGATCACTCCAGTGTCTCTACTTGATAGAGATACAGGGAACTAATGGTGGCATGATGCCAAGGCACTTCTATGGGCTAGGGTTGTAAAGGCTCCAGGGCCATTGGTCTAGTACACACCTATGAACCTATGAACATCGAGAAGAGGGACAAGTCTTTGAGATGCTCCACATAGTTTTTATGGCGATATTGTAGTTGAGGGCCTCACCAGATGCGCAGTAGCAAGCCCCACCCAAAACCCACCCCCCCTGATATGCCATTCATGAATATGCATTCCCTCCGAATGTACAACCGAAGAAAAAGTGCACTTGACATTGTAATATGACAGTAAATATAACCGTAAACTGTTTACCAACATCTGTAATTGACAAGTTTTATTGCACTAGTAATATATACTATAATCAGCAAAGAAACGAAACTGTCAAAACACATGTCATCAGGCTTTTTACCATGTAGCATTATAGTTCTCTTTGTCAGAGTCAGAATGCGATGGTTCACTGTCCCAATTAATATCCGAACAGACTCTTTTTTTTTTTTGGTGCAGGTGTCACAGTCGACTCTTCCTCAGTATCATTGGCAGGACCTTTTACTAAGAACAGCTTTCCTGGGCGATACTGCATTAACCGTTTGTGTACATTTAGTATTTTCATATCATGTATGCACGAGCAAATTAAATATGCAGACCGGGTTGTCACTCAATTTGTGACACACCCACTTTTGCGCAAAACTAACTGGTGAGGCCCTCAACTACAATATCACCCAATTTGTGACACACCCACTTTTGCGCAAAACTAACTGATGAGGCCCTCAACTACAATATCACCGTTTTTATGATATAGGCCCTTAATTTTCTTAGCAAGAAATTGTTGTAGGCATTCAAATTATGTCAGATGTTTCGACAGGTACACATTGAAGCGGTTATCATACTCAATGACTGGTCTGATGAATGCAGAATACAGTGAAATGATCACATCTCTGGACACCATATCCTTAGTAATAAGCTATGCAGTAAAGAAGGAATCTCTTACAATAGGAGCTACATGGTGATCAAAAGACAGTTCATTGTCTGTATTGGTTCCCACGTCCCTAACTACTGGATCAGTTTTCAGAATTGTGTTGTCATTGTGATAGTAACAAGGGACTTCTTGCTTGCTGAATGATATCATTATACATTTCTTCGCATTTAGTTTTAGTCCATAGTTTTGTCACCAGTTACTGTTTTGGGAAAATCCCTATTGGAGGATCTTGATGTTCTCTGGAGGGTTTATGATGGCATCAAGTTAATAGTCATCTGCAAACTCAGTCAGCCATAAATCCTTAGCAGTAGCTTTGACCTCTGAGAAGTAAATGCCAAAGAGGAGTGGCCTGGAGATCGAAACCCGGGCAACAGCGTTATAGGCAGGACTTTTGGAGGGAATAGAGCAGCCCATCCTAATTTCCAGTGTTGTATTTGTGAGACAATTTGCTGTCCAGTGAATTACATAGGGATTAATATTTAGCTGGGATAGTTTATCTGTGATACTAGAGTGTGGAATGGTGACAAATGCCTTTGAGAGGTCTAGATATAGAGTGTGCGCTGATTTGCACTCATCCAATGGGTCAGTAATCCCCTAAAAGAAGTCAGCCAAGTTAAGTAAGAAGGATCTGCCCTTGACAAATCGAAAATGGCTTATGTTGAGAGTCTGTAGGTTACCTGTGTCCTTATTTATTAACTCCATAATTATTCTTTCCATAGCCTGATAATGGCTACTTTTTAACTAAAATGAAATTCCAAGACTTTAAACCTTCCCTATGCTAAGGGCCATCTCTAAAATGGTTTACTTCCATGGGTTACACTCCCTGGGTTAGCTCTGATTAAACTGTTTTGGTCCATGCTTCCATGATTTCTTTCAAATGAACCTTGATAGGAGAAACTAACTTTCTGACTTCAGTTTGTAGGCTGTTTCCACACACTCCCCTTTGATTGATCGTTAGTGCCTTCTTACTTAGCTAAATGTTGTTGCAAATATTTCAAAACTCCACACTGCAGTATTAATTTTTAGTACACCTTTAAAGGCACATTGCATATTTTGTGTGTGTGTGTGTTAATGTAAATAAAATAGACAGGAAACCAAATACTGCATAATTTTTTGGATTTTTTTTTAGTTCAGCTGAAATCTATTTGCATGCTTAATTTTACAGGAAACATAAGCCAGGTATGCTATGACACACTACTTTTGAAGTTTATTTATTTATTTTTTTTACTTCACTGCATATGTGGCGCTTCTGGCTAATGATATGTCTGCCAGTCAGGTCAGTTTCTCTGCCCAGACAGTTACATGTCCCAATCCAGTTTAGTATGTCTTGTTTTCAAGTTAGTAGTACAGGCAATAAACAAAGGTTTATGGGGTCCCCCATCTAGTGGGAAAGATGTGAATTGCAAGGTAACGGCTGTAGCACCCTTTCTGCAATAATAACAAAGCAGCCTGACATTCTAGAGTCTTAGTTCAAAGAAAAATATGATTGTATTCTTGATTACTTGTACATATTCACCCATTTATCAAAGCAAAACAAATTCTTCCTTAAGACTTCCCTTCAGGAAGTGATGTCTGGTAATGCAATGTTTCTACTTCAAGCTTATTATGATGTGGGATAGGGATAAGAACCTATGTTTTTCTTGTTAAGGTATTCCTTAAAAAGCAGTGACAAGCATACAAAAAGCAATACTAGCTTGATAACTTTTTAGTCTGTATGCTAGGCAAATACTTGATGCAGTTAACCAGAGTAATGCTGTTATATTTCATTGCATACACTTGAAATATTACTGCAGAGGGAAAGGTGTTTATATTCCTGAGGGAGGCTATGCATGCATGCATGGTCTGGGCATCAGTTTTTCATGAAGTTGTCCATCGTGTTTTCATTCCAAAGTCCTAAATCCCTTAGTACCCAAGCTTTCAATTATGGGAATGATAACTTCTTTGTTCTCCCTTTGATTCCAAGTTTAAAGGTATTATGAAACCTTATGAATTTATTCATTTTCATTATTTGGACATTGGTTTATTATTATTTGAAAATATTCTGTATGTTACAAAGAATTTTCATCTGTACTAGCCCCCCCTCCCCATTTCCCAGCTCAGCTCACCACCACAAACACCTCTTTCCTTAAATTATTTAGGGTTGCAGGTTTGAAACTGATAATCACTCGAGAAGGGGCTAAGTGAGCTTATGCTGAGAGCATAGCAGTCTTAGTAAAGACTGAAGCATCGGCCCCAAGCTGAAGACGACAAAAAATCAATACCGCCTGATCAAGCTCAAGTGAAAAGTTTACTTGTTCTACACTCAGTTCTTCTTTTAACTACAGACTTTTTGTTTGTACAGTGATATACTTTGCTACGTTGTAGATGGGTTGTTAAAAAAAAAGAAAGAGAGCGAGAGATAAAGAGTGAGAGAGAAACAGAAATAGGAATGCAGTTGCTGGTCTCCTGACAGGCAACTTAAATACAGATATTATGTAAAACCTTATATTTGAGCAATGCATGCAAGCTTTCAGACTAACACAAATCCTTCATTAGCAGGTAAAATGGGACTTATAAACAGTCTTGTGGAATCTAGTACTGGTACCACTTCAACACACACACACACACACACACACACACACACACACACACACACACACACACACACACTGTTGGTGTTTATAAGTGCAGGCATATGGTTTCTCTGAGGTGTATCTTTAGCAGATTAGCTCACATTTCCTAGTCTGACAAAATTTGAAGAATCATATTCTAAGCATCCTAAGTTTACTAGGAATGGCAAATGTTATTTTTCCAAACTCCTGTACACAGTGTGTGTGTGTGTGTGTGTGTGTGTGTGTGTGTGTGTGTGTGTGTGTGTGAGTGTTTGAGGGAGATGCAGTTAATTAAGAAACTTACAGAATAAACTGAACTTTAACCACTACAGGAAAAGGTTAATACCAGAAAACATGTTATACCATTCTACACAGACAGCATCAAAATAAATATTGTTACTTTAAATAATGGCATAATATATAGTCACTGCATCCTTTAGCCTGCAGTTATTCTATTACAATCTGTGCTTGTGGTAACTGAAATGTGTTATCTTTCTTGTGCCGTGATTTAAAGCCCTATCAGTTCCCAATCCAGATGTAAGACTCCAGCATACTTCAAGGGCTTTGCATTTTATATCTGTGTAGGGCACTGAGAGTATAACAGCTCTTTTAAAGTTAAGACAAGGGATGTTTCAATCATGCTTGGAGTTTTTGATTGAAGCTTGCCAGGTTAAGCCCTTTAAGCTAAAAGTATTTATTATACAAAATGTTAGTAGTATTTAGAGGTCAGTAAGAATGTCAAATAATTCCTTCAATGACATAATGCAGAAAGTTCTC
The DNA here is from genome assembly GCF_019279795.1 of Protopterus annectens. NCBI lineage: Eukaryota > Metazoa > Chordata > Ceratodontiformes > Protopteridae > Protopterus > Protopterus annectens. The sequence continues at coordinate 11,156,967 of NC_056735.1, forward strand.
TTCAACATCAACTTTTTTTACTTTAACAGTAGCTTTTTAAAATCTGAAATGTGTAGCACACATAAAACGAAAGTTATGTTTAATTTTACTCTGAACTAATAAACAAATAAACAACAAAACAAAGACAGATACAAATGCAAAACTAATTTTCCCAAGGGTCAAATCTAAAAAAAACCCAGTTCATTACTGAAAAGCCTGTAATAGCCTTATCTGAATGGGATCAGTGCCCCATCAGCTATACTAGCAAAACTTTGTAAGCTGCTGATTGTTTTTAATTAGGCTGGTTGTTACATGTAGGCATGACTACCATTGGGCGAGCAAGTGCCAACTTTGTTATAGGACTAGTTGCAGTGTGTGTGTGTGTGTGTGTGTGTGTGTGTGTGTATGTGCGCGCGCACGTGTGTGTGTGTGTGTGTGTGTGTGTGTGTGTGTGTGTGTGTGTGTGTGTGTGTGTGTGTTTGTGTGTAAGAAGTTGAAATACATTACTATGGCATTTGTATATTTTAGGCGGATGAGGTATACATAGTCAAAGGAGCTATAAGTTGTGGCTAGAGGTAGTGAGTGGATAAAAGTGATTGACCCCCCATTTGAAATATTCATCAGAAATCCACTGATGACCGATACCTCAAAAGGTTGGAAATGTGCTCTAAAATGTACCCCAAAGAATATAAAATCCCATGATTTCTGAGAACCTAGTAGCTCCCAGACCTCTGCATAATTTAATGATTTCTTCCATGTTGCTTGAAATCAATAGCAGTAAAATGAATTAAAAATACTTGCTTTAATAAATCATTTTAACTCACTTACATTGCTTTAATTTTCTCACAGCAGTATTCACCTTACTGCATGATACACAGAAGATGGCTATTGTTTTTGGGGAGGTAAAGTATTTGGATGTATCTGAAAGCACAGTTCAGACATGATCAGTGTTGAATGATAATTATTTGTTTGAGACAGTGTACTATCTATGAGTAAAACATTAAAATACATTACTATGGTCATTGCTTCTTTCATATTAATCACACCCTAACAATAGAGGGGCACAAGAAAGGTGCCTGTCCTTTGGAGTAGGCATAAAGAAACATGCCGTATATATATATATATATATATATATATATATCGCTGACAAGAATTTGAAAATCTGTTTTCATATCAATCATCAGAGGGTTACACATAGTACTTTGAAAAGAAAGCGTGTGTGTGTGTGTGTGTGTGTGTGTGTGTGTGTGTGTGTGTGTGTGTGTATCATGTGTGAGTGCAGGGTGAGAATACACACAGGTTCTGTGGGTAAAAGTTGGGGCCCGATCCATTTTGATGTAACATTATGGATTCTACATTTTTATCAGTTTCTAAAGTGCATACTTTAGATTGTTTGATATTCAAATATATATTTAATTAGGTTGAAAGACAGACACACACATAAATATGCAAGCAGTGCCTTTAATTGCAACAAAAAAGACTCTAGAGATCCCAGAATGTACTGCATTCCACATACAAATGTATTATTTTGATCTTGGCAATAATATTGTTATGGATTGTAAGTTACATTTCTTGGACGGGAAGTGTTTGTACATGAGTCTATAGAACTAACTAAAAATGTGAGTACGTGTGAAATGTAGACATAAGCTGTATATAAATAAAACAAAAATTAGTACAATGTGTAAGTTCAGGATCTTTAATATATATATATATATATATATATATATATATATATATATATATATATATATATATATATATATATATATATATAGATCTACAGAGCAGAGAGAGAGAGATGGGGAGAACTTGAGCGACTAAGGGGAAACCAGAATATGTAAATTTTAATTATGGAGAAAAGTAATAATGACATAAACAGCATTTGTTTGTACAGCATGCATTGTTGCATTCATTGAATGAAAATTGGGGGAGGGTAGAGTTCTGAAAGAAAAGTCCAGCTAATCTCAGCATTCTATCTATCTATCTGTCTATCTATCTATCTATCTATCTATCTATCTATCTATCTATCTATCTATACATACAGACACGCAAAGACGGACACACACACACACAGACATACACACACACACACACACACACACACACACACACACACACACACACACACACACACACATATACCTTTGTTTGAACATGTCTTTTGACCAGTTGAAGATTATAGCTTAGTAATTTCTGGGTGGGCAGAAACATCATTGGGTTTGCTGTTCATAGGTTTATAGGTTCATAGGTGTGTACTAGGCTAATGGCCCTGGGGCCTTTACAAGCTTAGTCATAGGATTACCCTGGCATAGTGACACCTGACCTTAGTTTCCAGTGCTTCTATCGAGTAGAGTCACTGGATTTATTCCCGGGGCGAATTTTCTGTTTCCCATCCGCTCATCAAGATTTCTCTTGAAGAGGGTCATCGAGGTGCTCTGCTTGACATGTATGGGAAGTCTGTTCCATAGCATGGGCAGTTTCTGGGTTATTAACCTGTCCCTCCAGCATGTTCTGTTAATTGTGGTAATGAGGTTGAGGTCTCTGGAGCAAGTGGTGTGGAGGGATTTCTTTAGATGTAGCATTTCTAACAGAGCTGGGTCAGACATAGCTTTGTAAGTAAAGCAGAGATCACCTCTAAGTAGGTGATATGAGACAGAGAATAGTTGGAGTTTTTTGAGTCTGTCCATATAGGACATGTTTAAGGCCTAGGATCCTCTTTGTGAGGTACTTTTGCGGCCTCTCCAATTGTTGTGGGTGTCTATTGAGGTACATGCCAAATGGGGCATTGCACTCGATGATTGGCCTAATGAGGGAAGAGTAGAGGGACACAATGACCTTTTTCTTCCTGGATGCAAAACCCTTAGTAATGAGATGTGCCACATAGAAGGACTTTCTGACCACATTGGCAATGTGGTGATCAAAAGAGAGGCTGCTGTCAGCCTGTGTTCCCAGATCTCTTATATCGCCTTCTCTGTTCAGTGGACTACCATCAATGTGGTAATTCATGGGAACTGGGTTTTTCCCAAAGGGGATGACGATACATTTTTTGGCATTGAGCTTAAGGCCATAGTTCTGACACCAGTCGTTGGTCTCAGTGAGACCTTTCAGTAGGATGTCAACATCACTTGGGGAGTTAATAATAGCTCCCAACTGGCAATTGTCTGCAAACTTTGTCAGCCAGAGTCCCTTCATGTTGGCCTGGACTTCTGAGAAGTAGATAACAAGCAGGAGAGGACCCAGGACCGAACCCTGTGGGACTCCACTCGTGACTAGTCGGCAGTCTGACTTGGAGTCAGCTACTTTCACACTGTGAGTTCTACCTGTGAGCCAGTTTGCAACCCACCTAGTGATATAGGTGTTGATGCCTAGCTTAGTGAGTTTTTCTGTGATTCCTGAGTGGGGAATGGTATCAAAGGCCTTGGCCAGATCAAGGTAGGCTGTACTCAAAAACTTACAGTAAGAAATCTGTGTAAAGAGCATTGACCTAGAACCTCCTTTGCCATGTCAGTGTACATCAGCTACCAGTATGCATCAGTTCTTATAAAAAGATAAATATATGTTTTCAGTACACATTAAAGGCTAGCCTGCCTCTCTTGTTGTAAAGTTAAGTTTGACTTAGATTACCATATGTTAATATAAAATACCGGACTTTTAATTTTTCTTATCTTAAAACAAACAGCATAAAAGATCATTAAACAGAAGAAAATTAAATGCACTGTGAAATATTGAGTTGAACAAATACATAAAAAGAGTTTGTTGTCGGTGAAATACGTTTATCTAAATTGTACAATGTAATCCATGGCTATGATGTTTACATTGTCACTGAGTTTGTAATTTATACATTTGTTACAGTCTTTTTAAGTTTTAGCTGTAAAAGATTCCTTTCAATTTTTTTTCTGCAAAAGACGTAAGCTGGATGTCTCAGCTGTACTTCTGATCTTTATGCTGTTATCGTCTGAATCCCATGCAGCTTCTTCTCTGTACCTCAAGTATTTCCACGGAACCACAGTAGTGGTCACCCTACACCAAGCTCATCCTCGTTACTCAAGTCAAGACAAGAAAACTGACCTCACTGTCGATTTATAGACCAAGTTGTTTATCAAACAAATAATATATTAATTAATGCTGCAAGAAATGTATTTATTTTACATTTGTTGACCAGGAGTAGTTCGACTGAGTTGCAAATAGCCCTTTTTCAGCAGAGGCCCGTGGAGAAAAGCTCCAGAACATTATACAATATGATAAAAACAATTACAGAGGCAAATTTTCAAAAAAGGATGACAGAGATATTTTTTTACTGGTATTTACAACATTATGCAAGTTTCAGATATTTACAAGTAATCATTAGTAAGACAGGCAATGTGAGAAAAAGACATATTCTTGCAGTCTTAAAGTATTAATTCAGTATAGACATTAGTTACTTTCAGGTGATGATTTAAAGGAGGTATTAGGGAATGAGGAGCTGAAGCATAGGAAATCAAAGTTTAAAGGAGACCGGTAGGCAAGGCCAGGAGGGATGCAAGTGTTAGATGTCAGAACAGTAAGAGAGTAGAAGTTAAAGGTTGGGGGTAGTGGTCAATTAGTGAGCAGTTTATGGGTGGGGGGACAGTTTATGGTGGATGAGTACAGAGGCAGGACCAGAGTGTTTTTAAGTGCTCTTTGACAGCTGCTTTGAATTGTTAAGGTTAATTTAGTAATCTAATTTGAAGTGGAGGCTTGTTCCATGCAATGGTAGGATGGTAGCTATATAGGTTGCTACCTATTTAAGTCCTAGGTTTATGGATAAGTAGTAAGTCTTGGTCAGAGCTGTGGAGTCATCTAGTGGGAGAATAGTGGGATATAAAGGAGGATAGGTTAGGGCAATAGAAAGGTTGATATAGTATAGAGTGTATAATCTGAAGCTGAGAGAGAAGAAGCAGGTTGGGTAGATCCAATCCGTTTAAGTGTTTAAGTGAGACACAGTAATGATTTTTATAAGTACGTTGGGCAGAGAATCTGGCTACTTTGTTATAGGTTGAGTTAAGCTTTGCTAGGAGTGTGGTGTTAAGGTTTGTGAGAACCATATAGTAGACTGTGTAGGAGATAGGTGTGAGATAGGGTTACTTTATTTTTGTAAATGAGAAACTTTCGATTTCTGTATAGGGGGCCTAGTTCTGATGGGTCTTCCTGATACAGTTGATGTGCAGATCAGATTTAAGTTGATCATCTACAGTGACACCTAAGAGTTTGGTGCTAGATTCAGGTACTATTGAAGTCTTATTGAGAGACAGTATAGTAAAAGTTGATTTGAGATGGGTAAGAGTTTTTGGGAGAAAGAGTAGGAGTTTGTTTTTTTTGGGGGGGGGGTTAGGATTAGTTGGTTGTTGGTGAGACAGATTTCCACTGATGTAAAAGCAGCTTGAGTTGTAGAATTGAGACCAGATGCAGAGTCAGAGATAGTAATCACAGAAGAATCATCTGCATCTTGTCCAAGAGATGACTGAGAGCAAGAAGTATAGAGTAGATTGGTGAAAATATTAAATAGCAGTGGACCTAATATGGATCCTTGGGGAACAACCATTTTTATGGGGAGGGAAGGGGAGAGTGCAGACAGCAATTTCACTGATTGTAATCAATCAGAGAGATAGCTGTAAAACCAAGTGACAGTAGCAGGAGAGAAGTTAAGATTAGTCAATTTAACCAGAAGTAGAGAGTGTGAGACAGTATCAAAGGCTTTAGAAAGTCTAGAAATAAACAGGAGACAAGTTTGTTGTTATCACGAGCCAGGAAAATAGTGTTAGTAAAGGAGATGAGGGCAGTGGCTGAATCCAGGCTGAATAGCACTAAGTAGGTTTTCCTGTAATAGATCTTCCAGAGTTTGCTTGTCTATGCATTTTTCAAGTAGCTTCGAGAGGGGTGGCAGAATGGCTATAGGTCTAAAATTAGAGATTTCTTGGGAATTTCCTCCTTTCATAAAGTTTTGCTGTATACTTTAAAAGACTAAAGCATAAGCTGATTCCTTTCAGGCATGCAGAGACAAACATGGAGAGTGAGAGAGACAGATAGATATATATATAGAGAGAGAGAGACGGCAAGGAATACTATGTGTGTGTTTATGTGTGTCAGTGGAAGGTACCCAGGCTGGTTAACTTTCAAACGACTGTCAACCTAATGCTGTCCTCTTACTTTAGCAGCCACAATGCATGTTAATATGTGTTGCCCAGTGACTGGTATGCATTAAAGACTATATATACCTGCTGCCAGTTCTTTACAGCTCACTATGTGCTGCTTTGATCCTGATAATGAATGATTACCTTGCTCACCTCAGTGCGCCAACAATAAGATCAGGATCAGTGCAGTAACCAATGATTATTACCGTTTGGAATGCATTGCTGGCTGCTGATACTTACATAGTTATTAACTGCTGTGTGTAGCAGTCCAATCAGCCTGCATAACTTTTAGTTATGTACTCACCATAACTTCAAATGTTTGGGATCCATCTCGCCTACATTCTGACTGATGGGTTCGGAGCCGATCCCTCGGCTTCGACTCGGCACGCTTATGCCAAAGAGCGAAGTCTCTTATTGGCTGAGCTTACTATATCCCAGGATGCACCACTACCAGTCCCCCAGATCTAGTTTGTCCGCATACATGCACACATGCACGCACTGATTATATAACATCGTCAGATGAAACAAGATAAAACAGTAGAACTCAAAACCGTTCAATCTCTTCTGATCTCCAAGGCAGGGGGAAGGAGGGTGGGTATTAGGAATGTAGGCGAGATGGATCCCAAACATCTGAAGTTATGGTGAGTACATAACTAAAAGATGTTATGTGATCCTATCTCGCCTACATTCTGACTGATGGGACAGCGTCCTAGCACCTGAATCCTGGGTGGCTCACTGGAAAACACTCCTGAGTACCATGGAACCAAATGATGCTCGCCTTTAGATGCCACATCCAATTTATAGTGGGAAATGAAAGTGTGCGGATTTGACCAAGTAGCCGCAGCACAAATCTCCGATATAGCAAGTTTGGAATGAAAAGCTATAGAAGTTGCCATAGCTCTGGTAGAGTGAGCTTTGATAGATGTTGTAAGTTGCTTATTCAAGAAGAATAAGCCTGAGTTATACAATCTCTAATCCATTTGGAGATAGTAGCTTTTGTAATGGTTTTACCCAATTTATTGTCTGAGAAGGACACAAACAATTGGTCTGACTTACGAAATTGTTGAGTCCTGTCTAAATAGAAGCGCAATTGCCTGTGAACATCCAATTTATGGAGAGTGTATTCTGCATCATTGGAAAATTTTGGGAAGAAAACTGGTAGCTCTAGAGATTGTTGAAGACAGAGATTAGAACAGACCTTTGGGACAAAGGATGGATTAGGCCTAAGTGATACTCTATCCTTGTGGAAAATCAAGTACGGTGGTTTAATAGATAGGGCTTGAAGCTCTGAGACTCTTCTTGCAGAAGTAATTGCAACCAAGAAGGCAGTTTTCCAAGACAGATATTTTAACTCACATGTAGCAGCAGGTTCGAAAGGGGAAGATGTTAATGCACGAAGCACCAAATCAAGATCCCACGGAGGCGCAGGATGAAAAACTGGGGGTCTTAACAGGCCCGCACCTTTAATAAAAGTCTTGCATAATCTGCTGCTCATCAATGGAGGATCCATAGATTCATGGAATTTAGAGATAGCCGCCAGTTGTACTTTAATAGTAGAGACAGAAGATCCTTGATTAAACAGGGATGTTAAAATTTCAAAACTTCCGGGATCGGAGCAGTGATAGGGTCTAAGCCCTGAGTTGAGCCCAGATAGCAAACCTCTTCCACTTACTGAGGTACAATTTGTTAGTGGTGGGTTTGTGGGCTGAAGATAAAATGTGAATAACTTCCGGATCTAATGTGTGACTTCTGACTAAAGTCGGAAGTGGAGGAGCCAGGCTGTCAACTTCAAGGAGCGTAGGGACTGATGCTGTTGTCCCGACTGATGGATTAGCAGATCCGGAGTTAGATCTAACGCCCAAGGATCGCCCACCGCATGTTTCTTCAGGTAGGGAAACCATACCTGACGAGGCCAGTATGGAGCAATCAGTATCATTGTGGACCCCAATTGAGAAGCTTTTTGAATGACTTTGGAGAGAAGTGGTATGGGAGGAAAGGCATAAAGCAGCCCTGTTGTCCAAGGTTGTGCTAGAGCATCCATAGCTGCTTCCCTTGATGTGGGGTCAAGGAGAAGAACCTTTGCACTTCGTGTTTAGTGGTGTTGCAAATAGATCGCAGCACGGCGTTCCCCATCTCCTGAAAACCTGAGCTGCTACTGTTTCGTTTAGGGACCACTCGTGAGGAGAGAGAATTGTCCTGCTCAATTTGTCTGCCAATATATTTGATTTCCCGAATGTGGGTCGCTACCAAGAAGCGGTTGGTAGCTACAGCCCATTCCCACACCCTCATGGCCTCTCTGCAAAGGGGGTAAGATCTGGTCCCTCCTTGTTTGTTCAGATACCAGACCACCGACATGTTGTCTGTGTGGATGGCGATGATGCCCTGAGGAAGAAACTTGTGTAAGGCCTGTAGGGATAGAAGTACAGCCCTCATCTCCAACACATTGATGTGGAGAAGAGCTTCATCTGGAAGCCAGGAGCCCTGAACTAACCTGCCCAGACAATGCCCCCCCCCACCCTATCTGGGAGGCATCTGTCGTCAGGGTAACCACTGGAGAGGGAATAACAAAGGGGCTTCCTTGATTTAGATTGGATGTCTGAAGCCACCAGCGAAGGTCCCGCTTGCATGTTTCCGTAATCATGATGTGATGATTGAGGGGAAGATCCTGAAAGGACCATTGAGTTGACAATAGCCACTGAAGAATCCTCATGTGCAATCTTGCCAGAGGAACTAAAAGAACTGTGGCAGACATTGAACCTAAAACTTGTAGAACCATCCTGGCTGGGGCTTTGGATCTTGAGATCAGAGCTTGAACTTGGCCCTGTAAAGTTTGGATCCTTTCGGCAGGAAGAAAAACGCACATCAATTTTGAGTCTATCTCTGCTCCTATGAACCTTATGCGCTGAGAGGGCAGCAAGACAGACTTTGACCAATTGAATGTAATCCCCAGGGAAGCACCCAGGGAGATGGTGGCTTTGAGGTTGTCCATTAGTAGATGCCTGGTGGTGGCAGTCAGGAGCCAGTCGTCCAGATAGGGAAACACTTGGAATCCAAGACTTCTCAGGTGAGCCGTCACTACTGCCAAACACTTGGTGAACACCCTGGGGTCTGTGGTGAGACCAAAGGGCAGAGCACAAAATTGGTAATGACTGACTCCCAGGCTGAAGCGCAGATACCTCCTGGACGCCTGATGTATCGGTATGTGATAATAGGCGTCCTTGAGGTCTATGGAGCACAGAGTAGCCGTTAAAACAGCTTTTTATGACAGGAAAAGCAATTCTCTGACAGAAAAAAGTAAGTAAAATTTACTACTCAGCTCAGCCAGCTCGAGACCACGTCTTCGCTAGTTAGCGGCAAACGAGATCTGGGGGACTGGTAGTGGTGCATCCTGGGATATAGTAAGCTCAGCCAATAAGAGACTTCGCTCTTTGGCATAAGCGTGCCGAGTCGGAGCCGAGGGATCGGCTCCGAACCCATCAGTCAGAATGTAGGCGAGATAGGATCACATAACATCAGCACAGTTTCAACCAACAGAGATTCAGTGGGGGAAGCAATTTTGTGTGAAGCAGGATGAAAATCATTGTGGCAAGTATCATATTTGCTGTGCTGTTTTAAAATGCAGTCAGCAAAAAAGAAGCAATGCAATTGTTCCATGTAGTCAAATCCTTGCTCAGACTGTGCTTAAAGAGGACTGAAGGTAATGTGAGATTCTCAAGTGCTGTGGCTGAAATTTCAATTTAACTGCAAATAGCAGCCAAGTATGAAAGATTAAATCCCCTCTGTATAACAAAAGGGATTTTTGGCAAATTTAGTGGGGCCACAGGCAATGGAATCAGCTAGAATTACTCGTGGGGGGCTTATTTATTTATTTATTTGCTTATTTAACATTTATTTACCAGGAAAGTCTGACTGGACACAGGTCCTTTTTCAGTGGAGAGAAAAGCTCCATGAGTAACAGTAAATTTTAATGCACACATTACAATAATCAATGAAGTATAAAGTAAACAAAATGTAATATACATACGAAAATAAAATTTGTTACATGTTGACAACAAAACCTAGGTTTTGAACATAGCTAGTACTATTTGTAAAGTATGACATGTCAAGATATAAAGTTAAGGCAGGTTGGCAGGAATAAATGATTAAACACCGGGGAAGACATTGGATATGGTTGGGGTATACTGTGATGTATCACAGCATTCATGAGGGATTAGTACAGGAACATAGACACTTATTTTTTAGATAAGCTTTAAGTGATGGCTTAAAGTGGTTAGTGGATGACATTGAGAGAATGGATTTAGGAAGGGAGTTCCATGTACAAGATATATTGTTGGAAAATAAAGATTCTTCCGGAGTGCTGTTGGCCTTGGAGTGGATGAATAAGTTCTTATTGGTCTGTTGGAACTGTAAGGAAGGATGAGATTTTGTAGTGCAGAGGTTCTGGTTGGTTGTGTTACAATTTTGTGAGTTAGAGAGAGTTGGTTGTAAAGAATAATGTTGGGAAGGTCAAGCCAGTCTAGTATCCTTAAAGCTGTACAATGATGTGTTCTATATGGGCAGTCAGATGCAAACTTAGTAATTTTACAATAACATGCTTCTAGCTTAGATACGTTAGTTTTCCTTAGATTAGTTAAAATTGGAGAGGCTTATAACAGAGTGGAGAGCAGATGGGTTTGTGCTAATGTCATTCTGTGGTCAGGAACCAGTTGTGGCTATATAGACTTCCAAATTTCTTGTGGACTTTTTTATAGTTAGGGAGACATGCAAGTCAAATTTTAGGTTATTGTCTATTTCCACTCTAAGAAGCTTTGTATGGGTTGTTGGGGAGATGTCAGTATTGTCTTTGGCTATTATGTTAAATGGTGGGCATGAGATAGATGTCTTGTTAGATTGGAAGAGTAATAATTTAGTTTTGTTTGGGTTAAGTATTAGATGGGCACTGGCTAACCGTGTTTCAACAGAAGTGAAAGATTCCTGTGTTTGAGAATGAAGAGTTGATAGAGAAGTGACAGCACAGATAAGTGTTGAATCATCTGCATACTGTATTATAGAACCATGTGGAGTAGCTGTGGGTAGATTATTAGTAAAGGGGGAGAAAAGGAGAGAGCCCAAGATAGATCCTTGGGGTACACCAATGGATAAAGGAAGGCATGGAGATAGGTCACCCTGCCATAGAACAGATTGTTGACGGCCAGATAAATAGTTATGAAACCATGTTGTGGCAGAGGGTGAGAAGGATAGTTCAGTTAGTACATCTATTAGTTTGGAATGGGAGACCATATCAAACATTTTTGATAGGTCTAGAAAGATGGCAGATACAAAGTTGTTGCGATTCCTTTGATGGTTTATGGTATTAGTGATATATTAGTGATATGTCTTATGCACAGCAAGTGTGGGTGTATTAAAAAGGATTAATGTATGTACTGTCTTCCATTATGTCATTATATGTTTGGTTGTGGAAAGAGCTGGGATAGGTTGAGTGTTTAAATCCTTCACTGAGAATCGTTGCTGCAACTCTAGACACTAGTACATGGCTAGTGGATGAACAAAAGGCGCTTAAAATGGAAAGGACCAAGCTTGACTAATTAGGGGTCTACAGCTCTAGGCAAATCCGGAAGAAAACAAGTTTAGTGAGGTCTTATATAGCTGGGGGCAGCGATTCCTTTCATAAGTGGAAGTTAGAAAATACACCTTGGTGAGGTATGAAAATTAGATGTAGGAGGAACTTTCAGTGTGCAGCCCCAGATAAACAATGAACTAGTTATTTTGAACTTCACAGGACATCTGGTGAGTATGTGGTAGAGAGTGGACATTTCCTTGGTTGTTCCCTGTCACAAGTCTTTAAAAACTTGGAATTTGTGGTTATTTAGCAGGTCTATTTGGTGCAGATTTGAAAACAATTTGTGTGGTATAGTCTTCATGATGAAACAGAACAAATGGGTGGAAAGGAAAACTGACAAACCGCTGGTTTTAATAAAATGTGTTGGAATAGTTGATGACTCTATGGTGGGTGAAAATCAAGGTGCGGTCCTTGCACAGGTATGTGGAGTTCATAATGTGTCTGGTAAGAATGAATCAGTGTCATGGAAAGAAGTCTTGTTGGGTCAAGGAAATATTAGAAGCACTGGATAAATTTATAGTCATAAGAAACAGAAATGATGAGGAGGTAGTTGAATTTATGAACTCATGTGACTCATCATCATCATCATCATCATCAACCCGCTTTTTCCCATTTTCTATACGAGGTTGGGGTGTTGTGTCAACTGTCATCATCTCTTTCTATTCAATGCCACTCTTCTACCTTCTTTCACACTCATGCTGACTGTCGCAGGTCTTCTCTCACACAATCCATTAGGGTTGCCACCTTTTGTTATGGCTACAACCAGACTTAGGCCACACCCCTTGCACCTCCCATAACCCCACCAATGTCCCACCCACTTTCCACCTATTTCATGACATCATCATCGCATCAAAAGAGGGGGAACACCCTCTTGTTCAATTTGTGATGCCTTTTTTCTGTGGATTTACTATGCTTTTTGTAAAATAGAGCATATTAAACCTGCAGATTTAACAAACTCCAATAGTCTGTTTCTTTTTTTTAAAACAGAATACTGGAGTTTGTACAGTGTTTTCCAGACTACTGGACAATCAGTTTGATTTCCGGATAGTACAGAAATAAACGATGGAAGTAAATGCTACAATCCATTCCCCTATATGCTGGATGCCCTTATTTCCTCTTGCCTTCTTCCTGTCTGTCCCAAATCATCTTCACTAGACTGTGTTCTGCTTTTCTGCACATGTGCCTGAACCACTGTAATCAGTCACAAACTCATGTGACTGACTTTGAGAAACTTAAAATATGTTAGGAGATTTAAGGAATCAGAATGTGAGCTTTCATTTTAAGAGTGAAATGTTTCAACAATGGCTATCAGATCATTAGGGCAGACAGAAATGGAAAAATATCTCGATAATCAGAGTTGCAAGAAAGTGGAAGGTAATGACTGTGTGATCTTTATTCAAGCTAAGCTGGCTGAGTGGACTGGACTTCACTCAGGCCCTTAGAGTTGATATGCCAGACTGGAATGTTTTGGAGTAAGACCAAAACATATACTAGCTAGATTTGAGATGTTCAAGATTCAAGATCAAATACTGTTGTAGCATCTGGACAAGAAATAAAAAATTGATGAGAAATGTATCTTCTTGGTGAAAATGATTGTGTGCAAACTTGAATAAAGAGGGTACAGTTTAAGTTTATGCCATTAATGAAAGAATCCAGTGTATTCAGAAAGAACCCTAAAGTTCACATTAAGGGCTGTGGTAAAAAGCCCATTTTCCATGATGCAGTACTACCGGATTCAGAGGCACATTAATTGCAATGAAAAAATACCTCATTAGCAGCTAATTTGTATGTCTCTGAATCAATTTAACTACTGTGAGTACAGATCAGCACTTCTTGTGGTAATTAGCATTGTGATTACATTGTAGTTGCATCATGTTAGCACATTCACCTCCCATTCACTCTCTTACACACACACACACACACACGCACACACGCACACACGCACACGCACACACACACACACACACACACACACACACACACACACACACACACACACACACACACAGCACATGCCTCATACATGTCTCCATGTTGTCAGAATGTCTCCAATGTCTCATTTTCCTGCCTCCATGTTGTCAGAATGTCTCCAATGTCTCATTTTCCTGCACTGGTAAAACATGCATGATTACAGTCAGTCATTAATGCCAGACTTTAGAGTTTCACCATTCGTATCCTTCAGTAAATGCATGCTAGTGCAAAAGCTGTCATAGTAGTTTGCGCAAAAACTGCTATAGTAGTGACTTTTTAAATGTGTGAGAGGAATAATCATAGGATCACAGGAGATTACTAGGGTATCGACCCAGAAGTCATTTCAAGCCTAGCCTTTTCATCTCAATGTAATACCATAGATACTCTAGTCAATACCCAGAATTGTATTTATTAATGACTGCCCATGTCCAGGAGGGATGTGGGCACTATTCCCAGTAAGAATTTATGGTGCCCCATCCACTTGTCCAGGTTCCTATTGATCAGTGTCATAGAGGTGCTCTGTTTCACATGAATTGGTAGCCTGTTCCAAAGACACGGCATTTGCTTGCAGATAAATCCGTCCCTCCAGCATGTCTTATTCAAGTTGCAGGCCATATATAGGTCCCTAGATCGGGTGGCTCTAGTCCCGTTTGATTTACGGATATGTAGCAAGATCATTAGGTGTGGATCTGAGATTGCTCTGTAAGCCAGGCATAAGTCTTCCCTATAAATTCTATAGGATACAGAGTAAACTGACAGGGACTTTAGTTAGTGTGTGTACAGCATGTGCTGGAGTGCCTTGATCTTCTTGTATGAAACCTCTGAGGTCTCTCCACTTGCTGCAGGTGCTTTGTGTGGTACATGCCAAATGGGGCGTTATACTCAATTATGGACTGGATTAGTGCTGAGTATAGAGGGGTTATAACCTCTTTTACTCTTGAGGTGATGCCTTTACTAATCAAGTGTGCTATGTAGAAAGCCTTCCTTACTACAGTAGACACATGGTGGTCGAAGTTAAGATCACAGTCAACTTGTGAACCCAAGTCCCTTACCACTTCATGGGTACTTAGAGTATTGTTGTTGATTTGATAGTGTGAAGGGACATTGTTTGTGTCAAAGGGAATGATAATGCATTTCTTTGCATTCATTTTGAGACCGTGACTAAGACAACAGTTGGTCTGTGTAAGACCTTCCTTGAGTATACTGACATCATTTGGGGAGTCAGTAATTGCACCCAGTTTGCAGTTGTCTGCAAACTTCAGCAACAACCCCTTAGTTTTGACCTGAACTTCTGAGAAGTATATGCCAAACAGTAGGGGGCCTAGCAGTGACCCTTTGGCACCCCACTGATAACAGGTCTGCTGGTTGATGTGGAGTTGCCCACTTTGATAGTGTGTGCCTGGTTTGTGAGCCAGTTACTAACCCATCTTACAATGAAGGGTTTACATTCAGTTTGCTAAGTTTATTGGTAATTCCTGAGTGGGGATTTGTGTTGAAAGCCTTTGCCAAGTTGATGTATGTTGTGTGCACAGATTATCAATGGCCCTGGTCAAAAAAATCCACCAGATTTAACAGGCTGGATTGGCCCTTGACAAAACCAAACTGGGTAGGATCCAAGGTTTGAAGGTCACCTACGTCTTTATTTATGAGGTCCATAATGATATGTTCCATGGCCTTACAGATGAGGCTGGTCAGGCTTATGGGTCTATAATTCCCTGGGTCGGTTGTTAGGCCACCTTTGCGGAGGGGAATAACTGTTGCTTTTCTCCATTCTGCAGGAAGAAAGCCTGTGGTTAGACTATGATTGAAAAGGGTACATAATGGTGATGCTAGTTCATGTTTTAACCTGTTTAGAAGACAGCCTGGGATGCCGTCTGGTCCCATAGAGGCTGTATTTTTGCCTTGGACAAGGCTTTGATGACCTGTGCTTCACATGTAGGGTGGGGGGAGGTTTAGGGCAAGGCTTGCAATAGGTTTGGAGGGGATAGAGGGGAGACATTTTCACCAAATCTATCTATTGGCAGGTTTGCTATCTCTGTGGGGTCAGTGTGAGTGATACTGTTGGTCACTAGTTCTGCACATGCTTGGGTCCTACCCTTTAGGCGATGTACGTAGCTGTAAAAGGCCTTATGGTTATTCTTGGCTGTGCTAGCTTAAAATCCTTTGCTGATTGTGTGTCTTTGTCCCACCATTAATTTTGTTTTTTTCCAGATTTCTTGCACTAGAGGGTTAAGAGGTATGTTTTATGCTCCCTGTCCCTCTCCTCGTAACTCACAAACTGTTACAAGTGTAGAATAATGTCTGAGATTTTCATTATATGTTTAAAAAACCCATGCAGCACTAACTTCTCAGTTAGCACAGATGGTTAAATGATGATGTTTTTTGTGTTACGGGTGCAGGGTTTGAAACCTTTTCCAGCTTTATAATATACTTTTTTCTATGTCTTGTTTATTATTGACAGTATATTCCTGGTGTTTAGTGATGGCACAGAGGACTAATGTCTTAGGTAGGAGAGTACAGGGTTAGAATAATTTTTAGCGCCTTTAAGGCACACTATCTATAGTGTCCCTGGAGTCTAGTGGGTCCATGATCATTTTTTTTTAATTCAGTGCCTTGAAAGCCTGCAATATAGAGAATTCCTGGTGGACAGTGTTCCCCCATGACCTACATTATGTGCAGGTGCAGTTAAGACAGGAGGTGAAAGTGCAACCTCTGGTGGCTAATGCTCCCGCCCATTCCTCATCTTCAGAGTTATCCTTGGTGTCTAGTGGTGCCCCCATGAACATTAGGTTTAAGTGCTATGATGGAATGAGATGAAAGAGTTATTCCGTGGTGCCAGTGGATCCCCAGCCTTAAGTGGCATTAATGCATGTAAATTTACTGTTATCCCTGTTGGCTAATGTTCCCTCAGACCCAATGTTTCAGGCTTTGGCTATTAGTCTAGGGATGTGTGGAAGTATGGCAGCCACTCCAACTCACACACACACACACACACACACACACACACACACACACACACACACACACACACACACACACACACACACACACACACACACACACACACACACACACACACACACACACACCTACCCTATCCCCTAAGTAACCCCACTAGTGCAATCTCTCAGGCAGACACACACACACTCACACTCACACATGTAGTTTTACACATATACATATGCACATACCTCTTGACTGCTAAACTCCCTAGCACTTACATTTGCCATGATGGGTGAACAAGGCCTTTTGTTGGTGTTCATTACCGCTACTGGGCAGGAATAACTATGCTAATTTACACATTCAAGTGCTTCACTGATTCGTTCTGCAGCATAAATATCTTACCGCAGGTAGCTCTGAGGGAGAGTACAAAGCTAATTAACATATGCCTTTCTCTGGAAAGTTTCATTAGAATATAGTACAGTCATGGAGAAAGCCCACTCTGGGGTTGCATGTTTTCATGCAAAAGCACATGATACCTTGAGATGTACCTTGTGGCACCTTTTCTCAATTCAGGCCAAAGTCAAGTGAGCAAGTGAAGTTTTAGGTCTTGTATTCAGCACTGTTAGGGGTATACTTTCTGTGGGGGAATAAACCATTTTGGAATTTACAGAAGGAGTTAAAAACAATTAGAAAATATGAGCTCACTGTAAGGAAACAGTTCTGTTGTAGCACTATATGAAGGAGAATTGGTTTTCCCTTGCTTGGAAGCCAAGGACAACGTTTTTTTGTCAGTCAGATGATGGCACTGTAAAGTTTAGTGGACCAACAAGTATTTTTACCATTTTCTGTAAAATGCTAACACAAAATCAAAAACTGATGCAGCTGTCTGAAAAAATGGTATGACTTTTTTGAAGTAATATCACTTTGACAGAAGAGAATCTAAAATTACTTGACGCTTCTTGTATGGAATTTTAAGTACACTTGTGTCATGGTTTGAAATGAACATGGTCACTTTGGTTTTCTTTGGGTAAGAAAATCATGTGGAGGTTAGGATTTATGATAAGGGGGTTCATTTGCCAAACTAATTATTTACATACTGTATGAATATAAAGAAAAGAAAATATGATGAAAGGTGAATTTAGTAAATTAACATACTTTAAAATAACAGGCGTTTCTTACTATGATTTTTTTTGTCCCTGTACTTGCCTTGATTGAGCATTGCTCCCCAAGGGGGCTATCATTCAGGAAGCCATGAGGGTGCTTTATGCTCTCACCAGCATACCAGCAATGAGAGCATTTTTTGTGGCTTAATCCAACCCCTGTTGATGAGATGAGCACTTGCATCAGTGCATGGTTTCCTACGCCTCCTTCCATCCATGCATACATGCTCCCAACATGCACCACTGACACATACTTTCATCATTGGCTTTGGTAGCCATAGCCATGTCTTCCTGTTACTGGCTTCCTACATCATAACAGTCCTTCATTGTCCAGTTGAGGCCCTGTCACTAGAGCAGTGACATGAACTGGTCAGGAAGCACCATCCCTCCCCCTTCTCATAATGCACATGCCCATTTCTCTACCTGTACTATCAAAGAGCCCAGACCACTAGCTGAATCTGTGTTGCCAAGGCTGTTGTCAGGGCCTCAAAACCTCCGGTGCAGTCACAATGGCCAAAATATGACATTACCTAATGGTTGGGTCTAGGTGAGTCCATCTGTCAGACTACATTAAAATTACAAAAAAAATATGTGATAGTGATTAAAATTGCAAAAAAATATATGTGATAGTGATAAAACTACAGAATTATGTATTTAAAAATATAAGATGTTTTGCTGTAAATCATTATATACGCATGTAATAATGGATGTAAAGGAAGTGACTCAATTTTAGGAAATAGCATGCTTATTTTAAATGTTATATGCATTAGTTATCAGAACAACAAAAAGCAGAGAAGAATAAAAAAAAAAAGTGAACTTTGAACAATCCTGCAAAGGCAAGCATAGAAGGAGTTCCAAACACAGTAGTTAAAACTTGTGCTTAGGATTCCTTCCACGCTTGCCTTTGTAGGATTGTTCAAAATACATTAGTTATCAGTTGCAAAAAATATAAATCATTTTTATGAAAATAAATATCACAGTATATAACAATGAGTGCATTACCAAGACTAGGTACTGCAGAATTCAACTCCTGCATCTTCCTGTAGGCCAGTTTATATTCTGAATCACAAATACAAATTGGTTTTGGTAATATTGGTAGCCTATATGGTAGTTCATATGGCATGTTGTTTGTACTATTTAATTAATTTTGACCAATGTGTTTTTTCATGGGAAGACAAATGTTTCTTTTTCATTTGGTTCAGTTAGAGTAAAAGGATCCGGCAGTGGTCAGCTTAGACACTGAGAATACTTTTGATAGGATAGAGTGGTAATATTTGACCAGAGCACTGCTGGCCCTTGGATTGAAATAAATTGTTGGCTTTATTATGATGTTTTGTAGAGAACTGGAGGCTTGCAGGTCTGTCCTTATGTTTTGGGTTATATGGAGTGACAAGGATGCCCAGTGTAAACAGTCTTGTTTGTAGTGCATCTAAACCTAGTAACAGCCTTGATTAAACAACCAAACTTGCTTGTTTATAAAATAGGGGATGAAGAATTAAGATTTCCATTTTACTAAACTAAAGATGTTTTAGCCAGATTTATTTAAAGGGTTGAAGAAGTTTGGAGATGGTTTTGCCAGCTTTATTAAGGGTTAGACAAGTGTAGGAAATTTTCTAGGTACAAAATTAAAACTATCAAGGCAAAGATAGCAGATTTTAACTGGGATAGCAGAAAACCAAAGATGGCATGGGTAAAGCTTATAATGTCACAGAAGGTCCCAAATCCCCACTTATGCTTCACAGCTGCTCAGATGATGATTTTGTATTTGATATTTTTGTTTATGATGAAGACATATAGTGCTAGGAGGATGTAGTAAGTATTAGTGATGATCAGATATCCTCAAACATTTGAGAGGGTTGCCATGTGGTAATATTATGGGAAAAGAAAGGATTCATTTTATGCAATTGAATAAGCAGTGCAGACACAAAAGGCAGTATTTAGCGATCAAGAGATCCAGCCTTGGCCAAACTTGTTGTTGTCAACTTAGTATATGTTATCGCCTTGTGGTGAGCATGGGCCAAAATGATGACAAGCATGTTGGTTTCATTTAATTTTATGGAAATATCTGTAGTGGTCCAGTAAATGGAGTACCTGGGTGCAAGTTTTGCTGATGTTTCCCTTCAATGGCTCTTGAGGTTGAAATTTGAGAGGATACATGCAGCTAGGCAGATGGGATTGACTAAATTGTTGAGAAAAAAATCTCCATAAGTAGCTTCTATGATTTTAGACGAAAGAGAAGTACTGTTTAAAGCTCTGACAAAAAATCAATGTGTGCATATTTAGAGAATTATTGCAGGAGTGGCAGAAATAGATGGAGACTGATACTGACTCCTACCCTATGTGGTCTTGGGTATATGAATTACTTAGG